>NC_062520.1:24620558-24778058 GCF_022655615.1 Tachysurus fulvidraco | reverse complement strand
CTAAGCCACTGTGCCCCCCAAGTGCACAAACTGATGCTTGGAAATAAATAAATAAATAAAAACGCACACATGCTACGTACTAATTAGCATTTGGGACACACCTATTGTGATTGATCTTCTATTGTGTATCATGGTTCTTGCAGTTATTAGTGTTGATTTTTTTTAATAAAACCGTAATAACCTTGTGTTTCAGTGGTTCCACCGAAGAAGACGCCAGTCAAAGACTCGGTAAGAGAGTGGATACCGGTTCATCGTGCATTACTTTATGAAATGATGTCCTAACAACCCTTCAAATACAGTATTTTTCTGAGTTACTGCATACAATTTTAAAGACCTGCTGTGTTTGAAACTATTGTACATCAGCTCATGGAAGCATCAGCCGCACTTCATAGATCGGCACAGCACGTGCAGACCCTGATGCAGACGGTCGGTAAATCCACACCGTCCACGGCGATCACGCCCACTAAAGGACTGGCCCCTCCCTCTCCATCCCGGGGCTCCATGCTGAACATTCCAGCGGTGTTCATGTCCTCTGGCCCCGCACATGCACCCACTCAACCAAATCCAGCTCTAAAGCAGGACGTCATGAGGCTCAACATGAGCATTCTGGGTAAAAAACGCACCAAGACCTGGCACCGTGGAACCCTGATAGCTATTAACTCAGTGGGTAAGGTTTATAACATCAAGTTATAAACAAATTTATAAATCCATTTATGCAGTCAGTGTTAAATTAGATTTTTTTAATTACAATTTTTTTTTTACACTTTGATATTTTTTTTCCTCACTACTTCAATCCTAAGCCCTAAAGCACCTTGCAGATTTATTTTTTTTTCTCTTGGGTTTGTGCAGATTTAATCAGCTGTGAGTTCTGTATAAGCAGCTTAGAAACGTGCTCACGTTATAAATCCCACTTTATATCTAGGATCTACAATGAGACTTTTCTTTTGACGTGTCTACGTTTGCATGCCGTCGCTGGGCAACGCCGCATGTCAGCATCAGTTCTGCTTTTCTGACGTTAATCCAACACTCGCTGTACTTGGGTATAGTTATGTATTTGTTTCTGACATTTAAAAACTCATGCGCATTTCTCATACTTCATACGTCACAGGCAGCGGCTTTAAGTACAAGGTGAAGTTTGAGAACAAAGGGAAAAGCCTGCTGTCTGGGAACCATGTGGCGTTCGACTATCACCCAACGTTGGAGAGGCTGTACGTTGGTGCTCGTGTCGTTGCCAAATATAAAGATGGCAACCAGGTGTGGCTGTACGCCGGCATCGTCGCCGAAATGCCTAATAGCAAGAACCGTATGAGGTAAGTGATGAAATATCGCTGAAATTTTTGTAGAAAGAAAAAAAATCTTGCGAAAAGAGAACTGCTAGAAATAATAGAGCTGATGTCTTTCAGGTTCCTGATCTTTTTCGACGATGGCTATGCTTCTTATGTAGCCCTGCCAGACCTCTACCCTGTCTGCAGACCCTGTAAGTGGTATTCTAGCGAGTCATTTCTTCCTTTGCCCTCTGCTCCACGTGCCCGGAGGCCGACTCCATTGAACTGAAGTCTTTCAAACTTTTCTTTGAAATGATTAAAAAAGTTCCAATGCAGTAATTTACATCAAAATTTGATCAGTCATCGGTATTAACTCAAGAAATTCTAATAGTGCAATCGATAAAACGGCATATTTTATAAAACGGAACGACGGCTGATTTCGTTATATAGTTCTATCGGCAAGCTGTGCAAATTAGAATCGTTGTGTGTTAATAGCTTTGCAAAAAAAAAAAAAAAAAAAGCTTTCCAGCTCTAAGTATACAAACATCTCATCATCTCATGATGGCTAGAGATAAAGAGCTTTCCCAAGTCCTAGGTTATTGCGCTATATAACGACAGCGCCGGATGCCGACGGATTTCACGACTCCTGAATGTTCCTGTAAGCACCATTGGAGCCATTGTACGCGAACGGATGGAGCATCACTCCACCATCAGCTGGCCGTGCACAGGAGCTCCTCGCAAGATTTCTGATTAGTGATTTAGTTAAAGGATTAGTCAGAAAAGCAGCCCAAGTGCCAAGAACTACTCAGAAGCAGAGTTCCAGAAAGATTTGGAGGCAGCAGGTAGTCCACTCATGCACACTCACCTCAGATGGCTTTATAATGGGATCTCGAAGCTTGTCGGAAGTTTGCTATACAACATTTGGAAAAGCCTGTGAATTTCTGGGAGAGTAGAGCTTATCTTCTCAGCATACACTATCCCATCTGATTTCTCATTGGCACAGGTAGGAGGTAGAACTACTTTTTGTGTAGATTTCTTGAGGTAATATCAACGTCCGGTCTAAACGATGCTTCGGTACTTATTTCCCCCACGGTACCTGTGACACCCCAAGTAGTACCTCACATCCAATAATCTAAACCGTATCACTATTTAACGCCGAGGCGTCAAAATACGTCCCAGACCCAGAAATGTGTGACGAACGCTAAGGAAATGCCCAAACCGAACGAACGTGTTTCTGTGTACGCTCAGTGCAGAAGACATGGGAGGACATCGAGGACGAGTCATGCAGGGATTTCATTGAGGAGTACATCACGGCGTACCCCAACAGACCCATGGTGCTGCTGAAGCCGGGGCAGATCATCAAAACCGAGTGGGAAGGGACGTGGTGGAGGAGCCGCGTGGAAGAAGTGGACGGCAGCCTCGTCAAAATGCTCTTCCTGGTATGAGACACTTCACTTCCTGTTACCCGTCGCGTTTCTATGTCCGTCCCGTCATCATGTTGTAAATGAATAAATAAGCTGTGTGGCTTTGTGAGTTATAATACACACCTGTGCAAATGTAATGTATCCATCGTGACGCTACGCTACATAAGGGCAACTTTGTTTAACGCATTTATTCATTTTTATGTCGCTTGCTTGTTGTATGCAGGATGATAAGCGCAGTGAGTGGATCTATCGTGGCTCAACTCGCCTGGAGCCCATGTTCAACCTAAAAATGAGCACAGCCAACAACCAGGAGAAAAAGCTGGCTGGCCAGCAGCGTGCGCGGCCCAACATGGGTAACAATCTGTTCTGTGGGATTTTTATGTTGTTTGTGCAAATCTCTGTTTGGGGAAAAATCATACATACTGTATCTGTATTTGTCGAACCTCTCGTCTGTTCACCTGTGTGCAGGAGCTATGAGGGTTAAAGGCCCTGTGGTACAGTACACTAATGAAAACAATTTACTAGCCAACCGCGCTGCAGTCACACAGACTACACCACCTCGTCCGCAGATTACTCCACAGATTACTCCACAGATTACTCCACAGATTTCTCCTCAGATTACGCCGCAGATTACTCCACAGCTAACTCAGCCGATTACTCCACATTTTACCCCGCAGCTTACTCCACATCTTACCCCTCAGCCCATCCGTGCTGAGTGAGTACTGCCCCTACTCTGTACGAATTCTTTAACATTACGCCCCAGATTTCGACTTATGTACCACCGCATATGTCTTTGCTCTGTCAGAACGCAGATGGCTAAAAAGAGCACGTCCCCGTATGTTCCTGCCGCTCGTCAGATTGTCACCGCTGACCTCCAGCTCAAAACTGTCGGGATCCTTCCCCAATCCACAAACTCCAGGTTAGCAACCTCGTTGTCGCTCCTAATACGTCATTTCTTCACACGGCCTTCAGAAATTTCTGATTGTCAAGATAAATCAGCTTCATTTGCAATTTGTGATTGTGCTGTACAGCAAATTCGGGTTTCTTTTTTCTCTTTTAGGCTTTTCTTCCTGCAGTCAGGGCCAATGCAGACCCTGACACCCATCGCTCCGGCTCCCCAAACCTTGCCACCTACCATAACTCAAATGTCTGCCATATCTACTATATCTCCCTACGCGGGTGAGCGGATTCCTCAGGAGCCGTCCTATCAGGCTCCTAATGACCGCCTCTTCTATATGGCACACACCTGCACACCCGATTGCCTGAAGCGCATCCGGCCCACGCGTCCCAACCTCCATCGGGGCCGAAACCCGCTCCTCACCCCACTGCTGTACGAGTTCCGCCGCATGACGGCACGCCGCCGCCTCAACCGCAAGGTCAGTGTGTGGCTTTGTTTTGTCGTTTTTCAAGAGGTGGCCTTTCTTTCTCACTCTTCTTCCTCTTTTCTCATGCGTCTTTCTGTTTCTTCTTGTGTCTATGTCTTCCCACATCCTCCCTCGCTCTCTCAGATGTCCTTCCATGTGATCTACAAGTCCCCGTGTGGCCTGAGCCTAAGGAACATGTCGGAGATCCAGCGCTACCTCTTCCAGACCCACTGTGACTTCATCTTCCTGGAGATGTTTTGTCTGGACCCGTACGTCCTGGTGGACCGGCGTTTCCAGCCACAGAGACCGTTCTACTTCATCCGGGACATCACAGCCGGCCGCGAGGACATTCCTCTGTCCTGCGTCAATGAGATTGACAACACGCCCCCACCCAGCGTGGCTTACAGCAAAGAGCGCATTCCAGAGGACGGCGTCTACATCAACACCGGCCTCGACTTCCTGGTGGGCTGTGACTGCACCGACGGCTGTCAGGACAAGTCAGTGTCCCACTCACACGCAGCCTCACACTGTCCATGTATCTGAAATAGTGCAGTTCGCTCTAATGCATTCTTAAGTAGTAATTAGCATATTCGTTTTGGAGTACTGAATCTTGGCTATTTCCATAAAGAGAGCTTTATTTAAATTATTTATAACGAGAAAAGAAATTATTCATTCATTCATTACTTTTTTAGTAAGCTTTTTCTCAGTCATGGTCTCCACGAATCTCAGGACAACTCGACACAAGGCAGGAACACATACTGGATAGGACACCAGAACCGTGCAATAGCAACGATAATATTTATACTAATGATAATTCATGACTATTCCCACTCTCGACGCTGTCAGTTTTGTGGAGAGTTTTCAAGACGACTTTGCTTTCTTCTCCATGGATTGCACCGGTGTTTCATCATTTTGGAGGATACAGAGACGAATAGGACGTCCTTTTTTTTTTTCTTCTTCTTCTTCCCAAAAAGGTTTTCAGGGCATCTGGATGAGACTAGAGGTGTGGTGAACCGAGATATAGAAAAATCGAGGTTTTTACTGTCATGTATGAAGCACATGCAGCGCTGCTCAGCGCAGTTACGTAATAACTACATGGTTTGGTCCTTAAGGCTAGTGCTTTGTTTTATATTTTAGGAAACAGAATGTAGAAATGATCACAAATTGATATAAGAAGTGTGTGAGCCGCTTGCTGTTTTACAAGGGAATAATAGTGGGGCTCATAGGGGGTTTTTACACCTGGTCACTTCATGTGTTTTCTGTGATCAGATAGCTATCCGATGGTAAAAAGACCAGGTGTAAATGCCCTCCGAAACGAGATGGATATAAATCCGATCGCTCAAACCCCTTCAGGAGGTGGTCTGGGACGCATTTCTGATGAAACTGGACAGGTGTAAATGCATGTGGTTGTTCAAGCCGCATACGTCAGCGCTAAACTCCTCCCAAACGGAAGTATGTCACTCGCAGGTGACTCGCGAGTCGTGCATCGCACCAGAAACAAATATGTTTTCCCACCAGCGCTGGCTCCGATCTTTCACCCAGGCGTCTCGTTGGGTCTTAAAATGCACTGCTGCCTCCAGCGAAAATGCAGCAAACAGTAAATGCTGTTTATTGTATCAACCGCATACACCAAAGCGTGTTCCATTTCAATTACCCCGGAAATGAGGTGAAATATATTTGCATTTTGGGCGGGAGCAGAAAGATCGGATCGATATCCCATTCGCCGAGACGCATTTATGTGGCCTAATGTGAATGGAACAGTTTTAACACATCAGATAGCTGTCGGATCAGAGAAAACACACGAAGTGACCAGGTGTAAAAAGGCCCATATTTAATCAGTCAAAATGTAGCACGTAACAGGTATCAGGTTGTAAGAAGATTTCCAGGGTTCAAACGTACGAGTTTGTTTGCAGGTCAAAGTGTTCGTGCCATCAGCTGACCCTCCAGGCCACAGGGTGTACTCCTGGTGGACAGATCAATCCCAATGCTGGCTACAATTCCAAGAGACTAGATGAGTGCTTACCTACTGGGTTCGTATCGCTCTCTTTTTTTTTCTTTCAAATAATAAAAAAATAATCCATCAAAACGATCCTCATGCTTTTTTTTTTTTGTTCCTTTCAGGATATACGAGTGTAACAAGCAGTGCCGCTGTAATCCTCAGATGTGCACTAACCGCTTGGTGCAGCACGGCCTCCAAGTGCGTCTGCAGCTCTTTAAAACCCAGAATAAGGGCTGGGGCATCCGCTGCCTCGACGATGTCGCCAAAGGCTCTTTTGTCTGTATCTACGCAGGTATCGAACAAGCTGTTCTGGATCCCTGTTGTCTTTATTTTGTTGTCAGATATGAGTAATGAGCTCCGAGATTAAGGATTTGAGTTCAATTCTCAGGGCTGTCAGAGAGGAGCTGTGTCTGAGTCGTGTCCCCAGTCCCCATCTCTATACTTTATACAGCTCTTTGTGAAGTCGTTTTGGAATACATAAGTGATTGACTGATTTGGTACAAGCACACATTTGTCTTTTAAAAACTGTCTCTCTCAGGGAAAATCCTTACGGACGACTTTGCAGACAAGGAGGGTTTGGAGATGGGGGACGAGTACTTTGCTAACCTGGACCATATCGAGAGCGTGGAGAACTTTAAGGAGGGCTATGAGAGCGAAGCACACTGTTCAGACAGCGAGGGCAGCGGTGTAGACATGAGTCGGGTTAAAATATCTTCATCCCAGCAGAGCAAAAATGGCCCCAAGACAGAGGACCACAACATCGGCAGCAAAGGTAAGAGCTTTAGATAATAAGAGTAAGATAAAGCCCGTCGATTCATGTAGCTTCGAGGAGTACAGCTTTTGTAAAATCGCGAGCTGCTTTCTGCCAGGACAAGAGTCTTCTGACGAGGGCGAGAGCGATGACGACAAAGACGATTCAAACGGCGATGAAAGCGATAGCTCGGATGACACTTTTGTGAAGGACACGTACTTTACCTCCAGCTCGGTGTGGAGGAGCTACACGACTCGCCGACAAGCCAAGGGCATGAAGGAAGGTGAGGCTAACGCTTGAATTGTTTGACTTGGATATCGATGATGACGGACATGACCAGATCATAGGCCCGTCGTGCCGGATGGAGTACACAGTCATTATGTTTTCATAAGATGTTCATTAATCTAACTGCTATGTTAGAATTTTTGTTCATTTTTTATAAGAAGTCTTCGAACGGTTGTTGTCGAACAGTCGGTTCCTTCATATACAGTATTGTTCAAAATAATAGCAGTACAATGTGACTAACCACAATAATCCAGGTTTTTAGTATATTTTTTATTGCTACGTGGCAAACAAGTTACCAGTAGGTGCAGTAGATTCTCAAAAAACAAAAAACACCCAGCATTCGTGATATGCACGCTCGTAAGGCTGTGCAATTGGGCAATTAGTTGAAAGGGGTGTGTTAAAAAATAGCAGTGTGGCATTCAATCACTGAGGTCATCAATTTTGTGAAAAAAACAGGTGTGAATCAGGTGGCCCCTATTTAAGGATGAAGCCAGCTCTTGTTGAACATGCATTTGAAAGCCTGAGGAAAATGGGTTCGAGACATTGTTCAGAAGAACAGCGTACTTTGATTAAAAAGGTGATTGGAGAGAGGAAAACTTATAAAGAGGTGCAAAAAAAAAATGATAGGCTGTTAAGCAATAAAAAATATACTAAAAACCTGGATTATTGTGGTTAGTCACATTGTACTGCTATATTTTTAAGCAATACTGTAGGACTTCTCTAAAAATTGCTGCAACTTATGTATGAATTGTTTTGTCAGCTTTATGTTTAAGTTGATATATTTCCATTACACACACAAACTACATGACAATTTTTGCCTTAACTCATTTTGTACTGGCATCAAAGCAACTACACCAATTTTATTCGCATTCCATTATTACTGAACCTTCAGCATTCAGTAGTTCAGCTCGAGACACACAGAGGTGTTGTTCATTTTTTACATCAAAATAAACGTGACTATGTTTATATTCAATTCAGCTTTACAGAACATTAACATAGAACAAAAGTTTAATATAAAGAATAATATAAAGATTAATAGAATACAAAATTCAAGATTAATAATATAGCTGCAAGCAGCGAAGGCGGGCCCTCACACTTTTTTTTTTTATCGGTATACACGATGCACGGTGGGCAAGTGCATCAAGTGGGTAAATATCAGTGGACTATTTTATGTTGTTACTGACCCATTTGGGGACTGTAGGTAAATGAAACCCCTCATTTTAGACAAACGGGGGCGCTAGTGAACCACGTAAGAGACACACCTTTGTCTGACCTTTTTGTCCACACTTAACAGCCGACAAATGTGATGTATGTCTGCATCATGTTCCCCACTGTTGGATTCAATCGCATGAATCCTCTAGGAGGAGCATTTAAAAGTTCATTGCATGCAACTGTGAAAAAATCCACCTTTGTGACTGACACACTTCCTGGGGCCTGTTGGTGGCGCTATACCCGGGACTCACAATAAGCACATCGATGCGATCGGAAGCCTTGGCCGGACATACACACCAAGTGTCATCACAATAAGAAATGTGTTGGCTTAGATAGAAGACATTTCCTGTTTCTCTGAATTCGCCATAAATTTGTCGCCTCGCCATGGCAGCATCGTTCGAGATATCAAAAATCCGTCTCGGCATCATGTTCACCACATTTGGTGTCAATCGCAGGAATTCCCTAGGAGGAGTATTTACAAGTTCACCGCATGCAATTATGAAATAATCTAAAATGGCCGACTTCCTGTTGGGCGGAGCTAATAGTTTAGAGCGCGAAAGTTGTTCGGGTCGATGAGATCTATATGCGTACCAACTGTCGTACATGTGTTAAGGGACCCCAATTGGCCAATGTGTGCAAAAAAAATAAAATAAACAAACAAACAAACAAACAAACCCAAGCAAAAACAATAGGGCTTCGCACCATCGGTGCTCGGGCCCTAATTAGATATATATAGTTCATAATGTGTATGTATTTATCCCTAATGAGCAAGTCTGTGGTGACTCAGTTGACTGAGGTGAGGAAAATCTCCCTTAGACGGTAAAGGAAGAAACCTTGAGAGGAACCAGACTCAAAGGGGAAACCTCATCCTCATATGGGTGGCACTGGGGGGTGTGATTATAAATATACGGTCTTTATCATCATTTAAAAAAAAAGTCTTTTGAGTAGTATCTTATTACTCAGGACAGGGACATTCAGTTAGTTGGTCTTGAGGACCAGTTCATGAAAAACATCCCAAATGAGGGATCGGAGAGATCTGGCTTGCAATATGAGTGATGACACAACAACATAGGAGCCCATGGGTTGGTTTTTTTGCACCTTCATGTAAACATGCTAGTGTTGTATTTTGAAAATCAGAGCACCATATCACACTTATTTATAATTCAGTAGCGTTAACGTTTTCACTGTATTTCTCTGATTTGTTATTTATTTTTTTCTTTTCGAAAGAAATCGTTCTCATCTGTCAACTCGGCTAAAATCACATGACTCCTGCTCTGTGCTATAACAGACACGCGTCACTTCATAGCTGTAGGGGCTGTAGTCCGGCTAAACTCAATTTATTCTAGAGATGTCTTTTTCACACTAGGCTACTCTAATGGCAGGGGAACAAATGACCTTGCGGGCCAGGTACGCCCCACGGACGGCCAGTCGAATAGCCAACCTCCAGAGAAACTTCTCTTATTTATACAGGTAGCAGAATTTACCTTGCTGTCATGCTGCGCTGCATAAAACCTCATTATAGTTCAAAAATGACTAGATGCCCTGTTTATCTAATTTTTAAAGAGAAATTTTCACTCTGACTTTTAATTTGGCACCCAAATAAAATACTGTTCATGTTAATCATCCAGTTTGGAAGCCTAGCCAAATTAGTGAGTTTTCTTTTTATCCATTTCTGCCAAAAAATCATTAGAAAATATAATATAATGTAATATAATATGCATATAGGGGGGCACAGTGGCTTAGTGTTTAGCAAGTTCGCCTCACACCTCCAGGGTAGGGGGTTCGATTCCCGCTGTGTGTGTGTGTGTGGAGTTTGCATGTTCTCCCCGTGCCTCGGGGGTTTCCTCCGTATACTCCGGTTTCCTCTCTCGGTCCAAAGACATGCATAGTAGGTTGATTTGGCATCTCTGGAAAATTGTCCGTAGTGTGTGATTGTGTGAGTGAATGAGAGTGTGTGTGTGCCCTGCGATGGGTTGGCACTCCGTCCATGGTGTATCCTGCCTTGATGCCGGAGATAGGCACAGGCTCCCCATGACCCGAGAAGTTCGGATAAGCGGTAAAAAATTAATGAATGAATGATATGATATAATATAATATAATATAATATAAAAGGTGAAACATCTGGCCATCGTCTCTGAAGTGCCCTCGTGTGTTCATCTGATCGAACACGTGTTCTCTTCTAGTCTGTATGAAGACCTTGACGTGTCACCTTTTTTCTAATTGGGCTTTTTAACAGATTAGTTTATTGCCAGGTTATCAGGCAATATCCATTAACTCTCCATGGGGCATAATGAAGTGCAATAGAAAGATTGATTGAGTTTTTGTCATGAAGAGTTCAATTACACACTGACTGTGAGGTGATGTAGAGGTATAATTAAGGGGGTTTATGCAGCTGCTACCAGCGCAATTATTATAAAATGACTTTATGTTTATCATCTCTTTCATTCGCAGTAATTCTCTCGTCTCCTTTCACTCCACGGACAGAATTTTAAGCTCTCCTTTCATCTCTCTCTCTCTTTCTCTCTCTCTCTCTCTCTCTCTCTCTCTCTCTCTTTGACTCACACACAAAATCATGTGTACATTCTGGTCAAGAACATCAGTTAAAGTTCACATCAAACATCTGAACCACAGTGAAGTTAAGCGTAGCGTGGTTGTTGGTACAGTGACCGATACACCTGGATGAGTATTACAGAAAATGCTGAAGGCTTGTTAAAACAGAGCGATCAGAGCAGAATAGTGACTCAAACAGGCACTTTTTTTTTTTTTTTTTTTTTTTTTGTGACAAACACGGTGAGCTGAAAAGCATCTCAGAACAAACAACACCTCAAGCGTTACGGTAGAGAAAACTCAGGAAACTGAGGCCATCATGAGCACAGTCTCACTCGAACTGGACAGGTGAAGGACTAAAGAAAAGACCAGGTGTAAAGAGATGCTCCTAGTGACAAATGTCTATGTGGACGCGCCTCTTTAAAAATAAAGAGACGATCCGTATCGAATATGGATATTGAAGTTAAAAAGGTATTAGGACTTGAACTTAACCCTTCAAGTGTTTTAGGAGAAAGGAGGAGAATTTATGTAGCAGAAGAGAAAATGGCAAACGGGAGAAGAAATGTGCTGCAGATTGTGGATGACGGAGAATTAATAAGATATTTAGTATATATCCAATTGAGTGATTCGAGTTAAGAGTGATTCAGGAATTGAAAGAAGATTGTGTGTGATTTAGGGTTAAATAAGTATTTACTATTTAGCTAAATTAAAGGTGGGGTCTCCGTTGTTTGAAAGCCAATGTTGACATTTGAAAACACCAAAACAAACGCGCCCCTAACCCAAATGGGTCCCCCAGCTGTTTTGATAGCTCCGTCCACACATACACCAGACAAGTATAACCCAAGTATAACCCAGACAAGTATTATGGCAGAACCTGCTGGGGCAGCTGACTGAGGGGATATTTTTATCAATAAATGAACTCAATGAGTAATACTATGGTAATACAAATGTGTTTCTGTAGTACTGTGTGTTGTACCGTGAAAGGTTTAGCTCCGTTTCACGCGGAAGACGTTCAGTTCTCTCCAGCGCTGGAAAGCTGATCCTTTATTAACACGTCCTACTTCTTACCTTATCGTCAGCCTTTCTTCCTTTGTTTTTATCCTCCATGTCAATGTTAATACCGCTTTCTGCTAATGTCACACATGCACACTGAACACTCTCTCCACCCATATTGACAAGACCTTCTGCCCTTTCTGCTCATCGGCTACACACTAGTTTTGTTTTGTTTGGCGGCCCAACGCAGTTTTTTGAAGCATTTCTCTATCAACAGAGACCTCACCTTTAAAAGAAGTTTGAAGAACATGCGCCCTGTTTGTTTTATATTTACGGCATTTAGCAGACACCCTTATCCAGAGTAACTTGCAACTGAGGGTTAAGGGCCTTGCTCAGGGGCCCAGCAGTGGCAGCTTGGTGGACCTGAGGTTCGAACCCATGACCTTCCGATCAATAACCCAACACCTTAACCACTGAGCTAGCACATCCCTATATATGTCAGGTTTGGGTGAGTCTGTGCCCATGATAGCCTCACGTTCATGTTCTCAGCTGATAGAAGTAGAACCTGATCAGTGGTCTTCTGCTGTTGTACTTCATCCACCTGAAGGTTTGATGTTGCTGTAGCCTTTAAATCAGCAGTTTATGATATAACTACCACCACCACCATTCCACATTCATAGTCACAGAGATCAGACATTTTCTTCATTCTGATGTTTGACGTGTACGTGTAAGTTCTCGACGTGTATCTGTACGGTTTTCTGCATTGTGCTGCTGCCACGTGATCGGTCATTTAGATAAGTGCACGAACGTGCAGGTGTTCAGGCGTTCCTGATTCGGTGAGTGCACATACTGTACTGATTAATTCAGTATTTCTTCCTCTAGAGAGTCAGGATAGTAAGGATGGGATGAGCATGTCAGCCGGAGGAACAGAAGACAGGAAGCCACCGCCTGTGCCAGAGGAGTGTGGGAAAAGTAAAGTGGCCTCATGGCTGACCAGCCAGTCCTCCTCCACTGCAGCACCGAATGTCAAAATAGAGGGAGGGATGAAGACGGAGAAGAAGGTGAAAGGACATCAGCTGCATCTCTGTTTTTCTCTACTTGTTATTTTTCATCTCTCTTTTATATTAACTCCTTTTTTTCACCCCCTGGCAGGATGTGATGACCCTCTCCGACAGCGATGATGTGCAAACTATCAGCTCAGGCTCTGATGACAACAAAGAGCGTGAAAAGAAAACTCAGGGTAAGAATGAAGTCTTCTCACAATATCAGGAACTTGAAGTGTAATAATTCTTCATGCTATTGATAAAGATCTATATTTTTAAACACGTCTTGAGCCTTAAAACCAATCTTCATAGGTTTGATTTGTAAAATGCTTGTAGTATTGGAGACAAGTTCATTTCTATCTAGAGATACATCAGCTTTCGTGCAAATATGAAGAATAGAAACTTGGAGTTCTTTCTTTCTTCCTTTTTTTTAATATTCTGTCACATGAATTAGATCAACTTTTTAAGTCACTCTTTTAAATCATCTAAAAAAAATAATAATTTAACGTTCATGAATTGTCATTGAATTCGATGACGCGACCTCCGACCAACAAATCTTTTTAGACGAGCGTTTTCCCATCAGAAACGATCGGCTCTATTGCTTTTATTCACACCAAGTATCGGTGTTCATTGAAATGCATGACTACCAGTTATTCTCACTCACTCATTTTCTACCGCTTATACGGACTACCTCGGGTCACGGGGAGCCTGTGCCTATCTCAGGCGTCATCGGGTATCAAGGCAGGATACACCCTGGACGGAGTGCCAACCCATCGCAGGGCACACACACACACTCTCATTCACTCACACACACACACTTCGGACAATTTTCCAGAGATGCCAATCAACCTACCATGCATGTCTTTGGACCGGGGGAGGAAATCGGAGTACCCTGAGGAAACCCTCGAGGCACAGGGAGAACATGCAAACTCCACACACACAAGGCGGAGGCGGGAATCGAACCCCCAACCCTGGCGGTGTGAGGCAACCCACTAAACCACCATGCCCCCCTTACCAGTTATTCTATTATATATATTTTTTTAAATGATAGAAATTTCAATGCATCTGTACTTCAACTGCGGTGCCTGGAAATCATCATCTTAGCATGATTGGGTTTTTTGTTCTTTGTAATCTGAGAGATCTAGATTTGCCTTTTCATAGAAAGATTTAACAGAAAGCCGAGGTTTACGTAATAAGCTTTCTGCTTTGTTAATGACATTTTTTTTTAATCAGACAAGCAGGACTTTTCTTCTTATTACTATTCTTTGACTGTTTTAATCTCTTATCTCTCTATCTATATTTCTTTCTCTCTTTCTGTCCCTCTCTCAGCGGTGGTGAAGAGGCAGGTGGCAGTGAAATCGACGCGAGGCATCGGTTTAAAGTCTTCACACAGCATGATGGTGAAAACGGGTGGTGGAGGAACAGGGGGCTCGGCAGCCAATCAGGGCCAAGGAGGCTCTACCTTAGACAACGGTTCCAAAAGCACAAGGCAGTTCTTTGATGGAGAGGAATCATGTTACATCATCGATGCCAAACTGGAGGGCAACCTTGGACGCTACCTCAACGTCAGTACTGATCCTCTGCTCTTGAGAGGAGGAGAACCTTTTGTATTTATTTCTACCTAGCCCTTAATCCGAGCATGACTTCACAGCCTTTAAATTGTACCTGTCATGTCTTTAATTTCACTTGATCTGACTCGTCGTCTTCTTATTTAACAGCATAGCTGCAGTCCTAACCTGTTCGTCCAGAACGTCTTTGTGGACACTCATGACCTGCGATTCCCGTGGGTGGCCTTCTTCGCCAGCAAGTACGTTCTGTAACATTTACACCTCAGTGCGGTTGACTTCTCAGATCCGATCGATCGGTAGATCAGTTTTTCGTCAGTAGTGCCAGCTATAGTTCACATACTTATGCACTCGCTCTAATTACATCATCATTTCTATAGTAACAGCTAATTCACAAAGGACACAAAGTATAAGGGACACTACATAATCTAAGACCTTTTCCTTTTCTCCTACACAGCAACGTTTTAAAAAAAAGTCTAATCATTGAAAAATCGAGGCTTCTGTTTATTTTAATTTTATTTTATAATGTTATTTTATTTTATATCAGCACTTACTGTAACAGAGAGTCATAAAGAGATTAATAAATTAAAGATTGGGATCGTTGTATGAAATCTGAACGCTGTTAATATCCATTTTAGGTCTGTAGCTACTTCACGCCTCGTCATGTTTTATTCCTTATTTAACATCCAAGATTTTTTGTTGGTGTGTTGGTACCTTTGGGAAAATTTGGGAGATCGTTAGAGGAACATCGAAAACGGATCAACAGAGATAGAACAACGTAGATATAACAATAGATCGTGGACCCGTTTGTGTATGGGGTCAGAATTGTTTCGTTATTCTGAATAAATATACTACGATACACAAATAAATATAAAGAGTTTCACAATTTTTTTTAAATCAACAAATGCACAGTAAGCAAACCGTAAATATATGTTACAAATTTCACAAAAAAGAAATGAAATTCACAAATAAATAAAATGGGATTTGCAAAAAAAAAAAAAAAATTATAAATATATATTTAATTGTATTTATTTGTGAATGGCTTCCTGCTCATTTGTGGATCGCGTTCTGTGCATTTGTGGATCGTAGTATATTTATTCAGAATAACGAAACAATTCTGACCCCATATCCGCGTACCTCGTTTCGTCCGTGCTAACGGCTTCTACGCTTTGCGTCTACAGGAGAATCCGCGCAGGAACGGAACTGACATGGGATTATAACTACGAGGTCGGCAGCGTGGAAGGAAAAGAGCTGCTCTGCTGCTGCGGTTCCACCGAGTGCCGAGGACGTCTGCTCTAACGCACACTTATAAAACACACACACACACACACACACACACACACACACACACGTGATTACAGATTATTTACATTCACACCCACATGTCGTCTCTGCGTGTGATGTTTTTCTGTTTTTAGGAAACTACATATTTGTCATTAGAGGACACGGAGTAAACCGATGTGAATGAAATATGACGTATGCATTGGAAAATGTCAGATGCTCACTGTAGCTACAAAATTGCCATAAATTTCATTCTTTCTTTATTCAATTTGCCTTAAATAAAAAAAAAGGCCACACTATGTTGTGTATACAAAAGAATAATTTCCTGCATTTCATACGTTTCCACGAAGAAGCTCTTCTCCCAGCCTTTCTCTCTGATCTTTTATCAATTAGTGTTGAATGAATTGAACTTTTACTCGTTGTGTTTTCTTTGCTTCACAATTTTTATAAACCATCAGGTTTTGCGTTGTCTGTGTATTCCGTATTTGTCACATTTATAAGGAAAGACCAAACTCTACTGCACAGCATAATAAATTTTTTGTTCATAAGCAACCTGGAGTATTTTTTTAAAATATATATTATGACTCAAAACATTTAATCGGGCTGAGAAAAAGCTGTAGTGTTGTGAAGTCATTACACTCCACCCTGTCAGCTGCTATGGGCGGTTTATATCGAGCAGGATTTAAAAATTACTGGCCAAGAGAAATGTATCATGTTGTTCATTCATTCATTCATTCATTCATTCAGCAAGGTATATTAATTGACTTCCAACAATGATTTAATCAGCAGTATTTCCTGTTTTCCTGTTATTTCTCTTAATAACTGTCGTATAAATTGTTTATTAATTTGCTTGTTATAGATATTCATAGAGTTCAACGTCTCTTACATCGTATTGGAAAAAGTTTTTGGTCACTGATTAAATCAGAGGATAAATTAAAGGAAATTCTTGGTTTTGGTCCACTTGTTCATCCTATAGGGAATTATCTTCTTCAGGTTGATGGGCGGGTGCACGGTGGCTTAGTGGTTAGCACGTTCGCCTCACACCTTCAGGGTAGGGGGTTCGATTCCCGCCTCCGCCTTGTGTGTGTGGAGTTTGCATGTTCTCCCCGTGCCTCGGGGATGTCTCCGGGTACTCCGGTTTCCTACCACCGGTCCAAAGACATGCATGGTGGGTTGAGTGGTATCTCTGGAAAATTGTCCGTAGTGTGTGAGTGAGTGAGAGTGTGTGTGTGTGTGCCCTGTGATGGGTTGGCACTCCGCCCAGGGTGTATCCTGCCTCGATGCCCGATGACGCCTGAGATGAGAGCACAGGCACAGGCTCCCCGTGACCTGAGGTAGTTTGGGTAAGTGGTAGAAAATGAATGAATGAATGAACTGTCGTATATATTGTCTATTAATTTGCTAGTTACGCGCATAGAGATTCATAGAGTTCAACATCTCTTACATCATATTGGAAAAAGTTTTTTGTCACTGATTTAATCAGAGAACAAATTAAAGAAAAATGTTGGTTTTGGTCCACTTGTTCATCCTATAGGGAATTATCTTCTTCTGGTTGATGGGCTTGTTTCTTTTAGGATGACTCGGCCTCATCCACAGAGTACGATGACTCAATGAATGGTTTTATGGAGAGTTATGATGACATGTTCGACAGTGTGCGCTACCAACACCATCAAGACACCAGTTAAGGAAATATCTCTAAAGAAATATGGGATTCATCTTCCAATACAGTTTCCAATACGAGACTTGTATAATCTTGCTCAAACACTTTATGTTGGTTTTTATGTTGGTTCATCATCCATCTGTACAAAGTGAAAGATACAGACATACTGAGAAACACAAAAATTGATAAGATCTTTGATTTAACATTTAGAAAGTATAAATGACTACTGACACTGACATTTACAGTAATTGGCTAGTTTTGCTTTAGATTCACCAGACTAACATCATCACCAGTTTAAGATTCATGACTACGGTCTGCATTGAGATTCATGAGCTGTGGAGAGCCACTTTGATATTTCAGTATATGCCCACTTGAGAATTTAATAATACATATCCATCATTAAATCTGTGTGCACCTTGGACTCTCATTTGAGAGCGTTAGCAAAACATTTGGCTCGAAAAGAGGAAGAGTAATCAGCAACAGTACTGCCTAGGTAGGTCTAGGTGGGAAGTGGTAGCTCTGAGATTAAGGTGCTGGCCTACTGATCGAAGGGTCGTGAGTTTGGATCACCGGGCCAACAAGGTGCCACTCCTGGGCCCCTGAGTAAGGCCCTCAATTTTAACCCTCAATTGCTCAGCTGTATAAATAATAAAGATAAATGTAAGTTGCTGTGGATAAGGGCATCTGCAATAAATTATGTAAACGCATAAATGTCTATTGGTCTTTGTTGTAGTAGAGTTTCTCAGACCCAGTGTTTCAGCAGTTCATGGGTCACCTACAAGCCCATATGTCCCCATATCAGAGGCTAAGCGACCAGATTGCAGGAAATGGTTTAGTCAGGAGGATATCTGAACTATGAGTATCTATAATTATGCACACCTTGGACAACAAACCAAAGTCTCAAATGGACACAGACATGGCAGCATGGATGTGTGAGAGCTCTCATAGAGCCACAGATTGTCCATCACTATCAAAATCACACAGCCTGTTTAGAGTTAGATCAGCAGCTCAAAGTGGATGATCCTACAGAAAAAGGTCCTCCATCCACGATTAAGCTCTATGTGTGCTGTGTACTCTCAGATCCAGAATCAATTGTACATACATTCATTCATTCATTCATTCATTCATTCATTCATTTTCTACCACTTATCTGAACTACCTCGGGTCACGGGGAGCCTTTGCCTATCTCAGGCGTCATCGGGCATCAAGGCAGGATACACCCTGGATGGAGTGCCAACCCATCACAGGGCACACACTCTCATTCACTCACACACTCACACACTACGGACAATTTTCCAGAGATGCCAATCAACCTACCATGCATGTCTTTGGACCGGGGGAGGAAACCGGAGTACCCTGAGGAAACCCTTGAGGCATGGGGAGAACATGCAAACTCCACAAACACAAGGCGGAGGCAGGATCAATTGAACAGTCTTTATTTAATGAAAAAAAAAAAAGATGACGTACTTTGGGTTCGTCTGAGTCGGTCAGAACCCCGAGCAAATTCTTCTCAAGCCTTATATACAGTTTTCCCTTTTGGTAATTTAAATGAAGTTTCACTTTGAATGTTTATTGAGTGTAAGAACTGAATGTCTCCCAAATGGCTGGGCTACACCTTGTTGTCTAGCTGTAATCATGGTCACGTACACCTTGTCTTGGTATTGTTACAATTGTTATCAACCAAGTGGTCACTTTAAATGGTAATCACGGTCACTAGACCCTTTGTTCATGGTGATCCCTAATGTCCTGCCGCAATCCCCATATTTATAATTGAATCACATTTATACTTTGAGTCCTAAACGTATTACCTTATGATACTTCTTAGGAATGAGCTCTTTTAGATGTGTACCTTGGAGTGGAATTTGGGTGCAATTTCTTACAGTACTTATTCATATCTTGCACAGTTAGTACAAATTAACTCATTAAAAAAAACATCAAGGAGTATGGGAAATTTATAAACAAGTGAACAAGCCTATTGCGTTTAGTCACCTGTGCCCACATTTGTTTAAACCTCAAAACTAACAAACTACATTTCCAACAATCCGTAGCCAACAGACACATCACATGAATCAATACCAAACTCTCTATTAACTTATGCAGTAGTCAAGGTTGTGTTATGTCTGTGATACCCCCATTTCAATCTACAGCATATAAACCATGAACTACGCACTTACCATCTGTGAAGTGGTGGCTTATTGGCCAAATATCGGTATGAAGCTAATGCGCTCAAATCCCAGCGCTGCCAGAGTTGGGCCCTTGAGCAAAAAAGCCTTAATCCTCCGCTGGTGCTAGTTGTATCCTATCTCAAGTGTAAGCCGCTTTGGATAAAAGCATCGGCCAAATGAGCTCGATCTACATTCTGAGGATTTAGTTTGGTTACCTGGATAACTCTTTTACATATAACCTGACCATTTGCCTGGTTCTGTGTTGTGCTTCTACCCTGCTCTCTCTCTTTTTTTAATTATCTGTACTTCTTCTCCATTAATCAACTCTAACATTTACCGTATAGCTCTCAGGTGTGCACTATGACAGCATGACAATATAACAAAGGCATTTTTTTTTAAATGCTTGTAAGGAGAATTGTACACCTTATTATCATTAAAGAGTTGGTTAAGACTCTACAATGGAGTCGGTTAAGATTGCTACAATGTGATCCAGCATCAGTTTGAGCAATTGATACTCATGTCAAACCCAGAACAGTGTAAATATGTAATATATAAAGCATGTGATATATTTTTTCTATTCTTCTTTTGCCAAGAATATACGATCCGACCAAATTCTAAGGAACATTATCTAAGCAATCTGAGTTCAGTCCAAATCACAGCACCACAATCCCAAGACTATAGTGAAGTGAACACCGTATATTTATTCTGAGCACGAGGACGTTCTGTAGCTTTTCTGTGAGAAAGACCAGAAACCGATGTGTGTGATCTATAGAAATGGACATCAAGGGAACGATAGCAAACCTAACCTGAAGTGGCCAGGAAAAAGAAGGTAGATTATTTCTACTATATTTTGTGTTATCATATTTGTAGTGGGTGGGCACGGTGGCTTAGTGGTTAGCATGTTTGCCTCACACCTCCAGGGTTGGGGGTTCGATTCCCGCCTCCGCCTTGTGTGTGTGGAGTTTGCATGTTCTCCCCGTGCCTCGGGGGTTTCCTCCGGGTGCTCCGGTTTCCTCCCCCGGTCCAAAGACATGTATGGTAGGTTGATTGGCATCTCTGGAAAATTGTCCGTAGTGTGTGTGTGTGTGTGTGTGTGTGTGTGTGTGTGTGTGTGTGTGAGTGAATGAGAGTGTGTGTGCCCTGTGATGGGTTGGCACTCCATCCAGGGTGTATCCTGCCTTGATGCCCGATGACGCCTGATATAGGCACAGGCTCCCCGTGACCCGAGGTAGTTCAGATAAGCGGTAGGAAATGAATGAATGAATGTTTGTAGTGTTTGGTGGTTTAATTCCTCTCTCTCCTCTGTGTGTATGGAAGTTCTCCCTGTGCTTGTTGGATTTCCTCAGTGTACTTCAGTTTCCTCCTGATTGGCATTTCCATGTGTCTAAACACGCGTGTGTGTGTGTGTGTGTGTGATTGTGCCCTGTGATGGGTTGGCACTGTCTGTCAGCTCATATTTAGAAAAGGGAAGATTGTGCTTTCCTCTCAGTGTGTGATGCTGCATGTACAAGCTAAAATCATGAATATTAATAGTCGCATTAAAATTTTAAATTGTGTGGAAGCCTCAGCTTTAGCCTCTTACTACCTAATATATATATACCGTTTCATATAATTTAGCAACCCAGGTCTTTGTGCAACTTTGAAAAAAAGACTCTAACCAGCATGAAGTCCCACACAAATCCTCCTGCCCTTTTCAACTGAGGAGATTAATCAAGAAAAAAGTCAGCGGTCAGGGAAGAAACGGAAGCCCTGGCTGGCATGAGAGATTGTGTTGACATAAAAAAATAAAAAAGAAAGAAAAGAAAATGCTAGACGAAAGACGACTAAGATTAGCAAAAAAAAAACCACAAGCACATCATTACATGTGATAAAATGTATAGCACATTGCCACCCAATCAGTGAAAGCCAATGAACCCAGACGCCTCTACAGAGATGGATTCATGGCTGATTTGGAGTCGACTTTGTACAGCGTGAACATCATGAAACATGAAATTCAGTTTATGAAATGTAAATATCTACACAAACAAGTCTCTCCAGAGGAGGCTCAGTGTGTTGTTTTTATTCAGCTAGCCGAGGTCTATTCTTGCTCCATTGACGTCCTTTCAAAATCGGTGTAAATAATGACATTTTCTCTTTAAAATAGCTTTTGCAAATAAATAAATATTTGCTATCTTGGAGAAAATGGTAAATAGATCACTCAGGTTCCGAGTTCAGAGAACTTTGAAATCTTCTCATAGAGCAAACTACAGAGATAATAAATAACCAAGGTAAGCCCCAGATATAATTTGCACTTAATATAAAGAGTTTCTTAATTATTCGGAAAACTCTGCTTATTTTGAGGAGTAGCACCAGGTTCTGAAGTAAGAAGGAGCTGAAACTGAAAAGGTTTGTGGTCTCAGGACCAAAAGGAGGAATAAAGGCCATGATTCATACATCGGAGACCGAGATATTAATAAGAGCTCTTGTCATGCCCCAACCAGAAACCTTTATGCAGGTAGGCCAAGCAAATGGGATAGCTCACATTAAATATATGATGCAATATATGCTGTATATTATTCAAGGTATAAATACTTTATACAGTGGGCAGTGGTGGCTCAACTGGTGGGCAGTGGTGGCTCAACTGGTGGGCAGTGGTGGCTCAACTGGTGCGCAGTGGTGGCTCAACTGGTTAAGGCTCTGGGTTGTTGATCGGAGAATCGGGGTTCAAGGCCCTGCACAGCCGAGCTGCCACTGCTGGGCCCTTGAACAAGGCCCTCAACCCTCCCTGCACCTGCACTCTGACCCCAACCTCCTTAGTTGGGGTATGTGAGGAAAAGAATTCCACTGTGCTGTAATGTATATGTGGTGATAATAAAGGCATCTATGCCCCATTCTATACCATTAATTTATTAAATTCTGTATTGATTTTCTATAAAACATCTTCTTGCTGTAAGGTAAATCAAAAATTTATATGACTCACCTGAACAACCCCAACACTTACCCCAGGACGGTGTTCAGAGTTCAAAATTCAGCATCTAACACTATCAACACATCCAAGCTAATCTTGATGCATCACCATGGTGTTATCTGTAACCTACTGTAGCTAATGCTGTTGGAGGCATGCACAGGTATGCAGATAAGGGTGAAAAGGGAAAGGGAATACTCCTCTCTGCAACTGGACCATGGACATTCTTACAAACAGACCTCAGTCTGCCAGTCAAAATCACCTCTTCCAGTCTCACTCACAACACTGGCTTTCCCCAGGGATGCATATTGTCCCCTTTCCCTCTTCACTCCCTCTTCACCCATATCTGCATACCTGTGTTCTTATAAAAGTAATAGTAAAAAAAAAAGAATATTTTAAAAGAATATTTACACTAAAATGATTTGTTTCGTACTGCAGAGCATTTTTTCTATCAAAAGGAAGGACTGTGCTTTTTCTTTTTGTTGATTTTGTATGTAGGTTCTAGGGATTTAAACGATTCTACATCTGAATATACTCAGTGTTGTAAATATGAGGCAATTCTTGTCAAAATTGACATCCCTAGCAGCCAAAGATTTGTTCAGAAAGACCTGTCAATATTTGAGCAGAGATATGGAAAATATGCCGTCTACGTCATGTGGGACTACAGAACAGGTTTGACATCTTTTTGTACCAGGTACAATAGCAAGTAGGTGAAAGCTAAATCATAAGTGACTGGACCGAGAAAGGATCTTTGTCTTGAGCGACACACTTGTGATCCTTTTAAAATGTATTCATCGCTGTCCTGGCAGATCGAGTGTTCAGTATGTTTGAGTGATCTCACCGATCCAGTGACGCTATCCTGCGAGCACTCTTTTTGTCGCCAATGCATCACCGGATACATGAACAGCAGCCTTTGTGCAAACCTCTGCCCTGAGTGTCGCAGACCTTACACTGAGAGTGATCTGCGCTCCAGCCGACTTCTGAGAAACATGGTGGGTGTCGTGAGACAACATCTTACAGCACAAGAGCAGATGGAATCCTCACCCACACAAGCGCCGCAAGCCCTGAGTGAAACCCTGTTTTGCACCGAACACGACGAGAAGCTGAAGCTCTTCTGTGAAACAGACCAGAAACTTCTGTGTGTCATGTGCCGGGATGGAGACAAACACAGAGGTCACCATTTTAAACCTCTAAAAGAGGCTGCTCAGATCATCAAGGTGGAATTCCACAAAACAGTCTGAAACAAATTTCCTCTGGAATTCTGGACAGATTTCAAACAAAAACTTTTTCTCTTTCATTTCTATCACTGAAATGTTTCGTTAATGTGTAACTGTCTTTTTGTATAGGGGATAGTAAAGGGTGCTGTTGGATTCCTCGTCAAGGAGAACGAACAGCTTGACGTTATGACCCAGAAACATACAACTGAGATCTCTAAGACCCAGGTAAATACTCTTTTATACAGTCAAAAGATGATCTCATAGATGTACACGCTCATCAACACCAAATTAGGTCTTCAAACTTGTATTGCTCTGAAAACATACACTGTCTATTTGCTCTAGTATTCATTGGTATACATTTGGAAAAGAAATGGACTTAATTGTTATTATATCTCATGAAGTTATACATATTCTATGATATTCAACAGGGTGTAGGTGTGGATCATTATAACTTTGTAAGTGGATCGGATAAGTAATCACATCGCTGCTGTGAAACTAATTCTGGTGTAACCAGTCGACACTGAAAGTCATGTAATTATTCATATGATCTCATGAGGATAAACCTTCTTAATAGCTAAAAAACAAACAACAGTAGCATCATGACTCAAAACCAGTCTGGGACAGGCTCAGTTTTGACTCATGGGCTTAAATATTAGACACATTGTGTAAATCAAATGGTAAAATCCACTTCAGTCTAATTTAGCCCATTTGGTCAGAGCTGTAACAAAAAATGTGTAAATATTCAAGTGTAAAAAATTGTAAATAATACCTCATTAAACCCCACAGATGAGGTCCAAAGAGCTATCAGCTCAGATATCTGCTCAGTTTGAGGAGATGCACCGGTTCCTAAAGAAGAAAGAGGAGGAAATAAAAAAGCAGTTGGAGGCTCAAGAGCAGGATGCCATCAAAATCCTGTGCAAAAACACATCCGTCATCAATGAAAGTCTGATGGAGGGAAAAGAATTAGAGTGTAATTTTCAGTCTGCTTTGGAAATGAATCAGCCTGACTTATTTTTACAGGTAAATCCACATACATATTATGAGTTATATTCACAGTGCATTAACCAATGTGGCAATGTTTATATTGTAATCTAGTTTTAGGTGATTTTTTAATTATTTATCGGTTATTAATTATTAATAACATATTAAATTAATGACAAATTCATTCATAAACACCTTATTTTATTGTAGGGAAATCATGACATTACTGTTTTTGTCTCCCTTTAAAGTGGTGGAACGAAAAAGGATTTCCGATTACAGAAGGAATGAAAATAAAGAACAACGTGACGCCAGATACCAAGTAATTTTTTTAATAGCAATATCAAATTTACATTTATCTTTAAGGGCTTTTCACACTGTGTGGTTCATTGTAGTAAACCCTGATTTTAATCCTGGATGGGGGAACGTTTTATGCCTGTAATTTAGAATTGGGATTAGCAACACATTTCACAACAAGCGAGCTTATGAATCCCTGCTCTGAAGCAGGACTGTGGTGCCAAATGTGAAGAAAGATGTTGTGTTGGATTGTTCTATGTTTATGTTCTGTAAAGCTGCTTTGAGACGAAGTCCATTGTAAAAAGATTGAAGATTGAATGTTATGGCTAGATGCTTAGCAACAGACACCAAATCAGGAACTGAAAAGCATGTGCATCCTATCACGTGCTTTATAGACTCACAGGAACCCAGTATGTTGTGTGAGCAGTAGTTGCAGCATCTGAGGTGGAAAAAAAAAAAAAGCCAAACGGTAACAGAAAACACAAGACGTGGAGTCAACGCTTGACAGATTTATTATTACATTTTCAGAAAAGTTGGTTCAGGACAAACTGGTCCAGAGATAACTGTCACGTTGCAGACTCAGAGGTTGGATGCAAGTACAGAGTGTGAGTTTATTGACAAATAGGAAAAGAAAAAAAACTAAACAACACTTAGTAATGTCACAAATTAGAGAAACAGAGCACATATCTCGTAAAGAGGAGGTGAAACCATGGGGCTAATAAAAGGGAAAACCAAACACATACTTGATAACAAGTGAATCACATTAAAAGAATGGTGATTGAGAATATAGGAGCACTGTCCGTAGTGTGTGAGTGTGTGAGTGAATGAGAGTGTGTGTGCCCTGTGATGGGTTGGCACTCCGTCCAGGGTGTATCCTGCCTTGATGCCCGATGACGCCTGAGATAGGCACAGGCTCCCTGTGATCTGAGGTAGTTCGGATAAACGGTAGAAAATGAATGAATGAATGAATGTTTGTTGGCCACATAAAATCGTTCTTGACTTGTCCATTGGATTCAGTGTGATAACCAAAGGTCAAGCTAATTCATCCGTAATCCTCTGGACGTGAACTGGAGACCACTACTACTGACTATATCCTCACGCCGACGTATCGAAATACATGGTTTAACAACTCACCCATAATAAACACTAACAGGCAACTGGGGAAATAGAAGGTCATTAATTGGAGGTTTTTAGAAAAACAGTCTATGGTCACCAAGATCAATATTGCCACTGAGATGTGGGACCAGGGGCGATTAGATGTGGGCAGCAGAACTAGTTTGCTGGCTGGGAGTGTGTGGGGGACTTTGGACATGGACAAGATGTTGCATAAAGTGTCAGCATGTTGTATTTCTTTCAGCATGTAAGACCACCAGTACAGAGGCTTCAAAAGCTGGTACGTCCTCTGAACACCCAGGTGAATGATGTGTGTGCTTATGTAATGAGTTTTGTGTGGAGTGTGGGGACAACATGACATTTAGGTGGACAGGATGTTGAGAGTAAACATGCTGGGGTGTGTGCAATGATCTGATTGATCTGCCACTGGATGGCGCTTATAATGCTTGTTGAGATAGAATGGATTAAATGGCCTGGGCTTGTATGTCATGAGAGTGCATACAGGACATGGTATTGGCCTTTGTTTTTGTTTTTTTTGGACCCAGGAAGGAACAAAATGGTGAAGTGGAAGCTTCAGAAAGAACAGGTTCTAGCGGTCCGAGGCATCCACCTCCAACAGGGAATATTTAACAGAGTCAGGATGCTTGAGGATGGGAGTCATAGGGGACAAAGTGTCACACAAAAGACAAAAAACATAACCAGTAACAGTAAGTAAGCTCGGGTAAAAATGCAGGAGCAGTCACAAAAATAGGAATAGGCAAAAATATCGTGAGATTCAAAAGTAATGGAACACATACACAGGTACAGAAAATAATCCAAATTGGGGAAAAAAAAAAAACAGACAGGCAAAGTCAAACAGGCAAAGGCCAATCTGGGTGAAAACAGTAGAATCCAAGCAAATATATGCATATATATATATATATATATATATATATATATATATATATATATATATATATATATAAAATTAGAACAAGGTCTTTAAGGTAGTCAAGCCAAGTGTCAAGCCTATTTTCTTACTAAAGTGAAAGTGCGCGACAAGCCATTATTGCTCATGCGCTGTATTTATCCACTCATAATGGTTGACCATAAATATGCAAATAAGAAGGTTAACCCAGGGTTTATGTGCTGTGTGAAACATCAGACTACGAAATGATCATTAACCCTGGGTAAGGTAGGATCGGTGTGAAACGTAAAACAAAATAACCCAGGATTCTAGGATTCACCTATTCACCCAGAGTACACAATGAACCACAGTTGACTATTTTAAGTGTTTAAAGGCCTTTAAAGATTTATTCATGAATTTATTTCATCAATTGAATTAAATGAAATGAATTTATTAATGTTGTTCTTAAAATTGAAGGTACGAGTCACGGGTAAAAGGTCTTGGTGTGATACCACACTCCTTTTTTCTCGGCCCTTACGAGACTCATCTGCAGTTCTTTGTATGGAAAGCCATGTTGGGAACTGTCAAGCCAGGTACAATACTCATATCTTTAAACTTAAGACTGTGTAGATGATTTAAACCAGTGTATTCTAGTATTCATTGTCGGGTCATGGAGTCATGCATTTTTAGTTCGTTGTTCATTTCCATTATTGACACTCCTTCTTTGTACTCCAGTTCCAGAGCTCTTAAGCATAAAGGATCCTGGAGACTCGTACCTGAAAGTATCACCAGGAAGAACAAGCGTACGCCAGGCAGACAGACAATCCTATTTGTACAAGGACTACAATCCAGGTGTCATCTCTGAAGAGAGCTTCCAGTCTGGCAAGCACTACTGGGAGATAGACGTTGGGGACAAGTTAGACTGGAGTATAGGGGTTAAGACAGAGGTGGGGAAAAAATCCAAAAATTCAGTAAAATCAAAAGATCCTAAAGATGTATATTTCGAGCTTATAAATGGCAAAGGATATAACCTCAGCACGAATGATGAACAGATTCCCATTGAGGTCAAGAGAAAGCCCAGTAAAATAGGGGTCTATCTGGACTGTGATAGAAAGGAGATCCACTTCTACGATGCAGACTTCATGACTGAGATTTTCATAACCAGCTACAATTCTGACCTGCCCATCTCTATTAGCCTTTTCCCAGGAGTTTACCTGGAGGAAACAAACATAGACCCAGTCACGGTATGTTCGTATGGATTAAAATCCGCTCAGTGTCCATGATACCAGCCTAGACTTTTTAAACCTCAAACATTTAAGATGTCTTTGAGAGCCACATCTTGAATGACCTAATGAGGTAAATATTCTCAGGTTTTAGGCAAGGCTGATGTATGATTCATCATATTGACAAAAGAGGACAAAAGGGGACATACAGAAATCTAAGGACAATGATGACACCTGCATGTATTGAAATGCAAAATAATTCTCTTTTCCTTGAGAAGCTTATTAGCAAGCTGGGGAATATTAATGAGATTTGGAGGGCTGCCTCATATTAATGACTACTGGGACACACACACACACACACACACACACATATACACACACACACGCGCGCGCGTGCGCGCACCCACACACACACACATTATGGTTAGATAAATAGACAGATATGTAATATATGGGTAGTTGACAAATGACCAAGAAAAAGTACTTTTTTTGGAAAGCATAACTTTTTAAGAAAAAATACATATAAAAACATATATATTTGTGGAGTATGAAAACTGCAGTTTCAGAAAATAGTACTGGTCACTCATTTTGTCAATGACCACATATTTTTTTCACTTTTTCACTCAACAATACTGTAAATGTGTCCTATGGTGTGACATTTAAAAAGTACTAAGAAATTATATTAAATAACATAAAATAAATACTTGAGACAGAATTGTTCACATTATTAAAACATTATTTTCTTAAAGTGATATTTATTTTTACATGAAAGTACTAATTAGAATCATTTTCACCATGAATAGATGAATGGTGTCACACCAAAGGACAAAAAAACAAAAACTTCAGTGGTCTTAAAACATAGTTAAATATTTAAACAATTCTGAGAGAAATACTTACCATGTGCACTTCTCATGGCCTTCATAGGGGTCTTCAGTCACATGGCCTTGAGTGGGGTCTTTCAATTAAATGTATTTGTCCATGATATTGCCCAAATTAAAATTAGGTTTTTGCATAACACCAAAGGACATTTTTTTCTGTGACAAACTTTATGAAATTCCTACACTTTTAGAAATGTTTGTATATGAAAAGTGATGGCCACTTAGTGAAATAGACACTTGCACAATTATGCCAGGAGTGTTCATTAAGATTTTTAAACATTATTTTCTTTATTTATAAAATGTAATATTTATGAAATAATGTTGTCTACTGTCACATCATAGGACAATTTTGAGATTTGGCTCAAAGTTCTAAAAAAAACTAACAATAACTTGGGTATTAAAACAACAAATTCATATAAAACAAGAAAATGTTTAACCATTTACAGTATTCTAAATTATGAAAATGTGAAATAAATTATGTTTTATCTTCTGTGACAGTGAAAAACCATGTCACGTCAAATACCCATGTACATATATAGTATCACTTAGGTTGCACTTCACAGACAATTTGCAATGACACTAAAATCACAAGACCTAAAACCTTGTTGTAATGAAAAACCTTACAAGTTCTTCAGTTGTTCCTCTTTCATGTAAATAGTGTTATTCTATCAAAAAGGGGCTCCAAGCATCCTTACTTATTCAAAGAGGGATGACTATGCTATATGCTAGATCAGAACATTACCAAGTGTAAAAGCCTGTTAACTGAAGTGACATGGGTACTTTTCTGACATAAACTTAACATAAACATGACTTCATTTAACTAAACCTAAACTTTAAGATATTTTTTCACTCTTAAAGACAAACTCTTGCTCTTTCTCTGTAGATATCGGAGTAGACGGAAATAAGATCGACGTCTAAAACCGTGACCGCATTTGTTTTACCTCCTGTTCGATCTCTGCGTCATCTTCAGTTACACCGGCTTTCTATTAACGTGTGCCTTGTTTTTAATATTTCGTAGTTTAACACGCTTTCTGATTTTTTGTTTAAGCATTCTCTATCATTGAACATGATCTCTATCCTTGTTCAAGTCCAAGGAAAATTTCTCAATAAAGCAGAAGCTTCAAAACGCTTCAAAAGCTTGTTTATGTCTTTCCTTTTCCTTCCTTACTTTTGCTCTTTTTGGATTTTTTTCCAAAACTTCACCACCTACTGGGACCTTATGTAGGTTCGTACAAACATGCAATAAATATGACATGTACCTCAAAGATGAATTATAAATCTCGGTTTCTCTGCAGTGTGCAGCTATAACTGTCTGTTTTAAGCAAATATTTATTCCCTATTAAAATGTATAGTTGTGAGTCAAGGCTTTTTAAATCGCATTATCGAATCTTAAAGACTCGGCCGTTCTTGTTATCCTTTTTCAGCTATTCTCTCCAAAATTAAACACTTCCTTACCCCTAAGACCTTAGAAATGGCTGTTCATGCATTTATTACCTCTCGCTTAGACTACTGTAACTCTTTATATTGCGGTATATCTAAAACTCAGATTACGCATCTCCAGCTCGTTCAAAATGCTGCTGCCAGGTTTCTCTCTAGTTGTCGCAAATATGAACACATCACTCTCATTCTCAAATCTCTACACTGGCTGCTGATTTCTCAGAGAATAGATTTTAAGATTTTACTCTTTGTCTATAAGTCTCTCCATAATACCACTCCTCTCTACCTATCTGAAATTCTTCATCCCTACGTTCCTATTAGAAGTCTTCGTTCATCTGACCAGGCTATGTTGGTTGTCCCTCGTGTACGGCTCAAGCGTAGAGGAGAGCGTGCCTTTTCTGTGGCCGGTCCTAAATTATGGAACTCCCTGCCACTAGAGATTAGGATGGCACCCACCATTTCTAGTTTTAAGTCCATGCTAAAGACCCACTTATTTTCTCTAGCCTTTTCATGATTGCCTAGGATTTTATGTCTGTTATATCTTATGGTTTATATCTATATTACTTTCTTTTAAACTGGTTATTTTATTTTTAAAATAATTCTTATTTTAGTTTCTTGAACAAATCTTATTGTGTATGTGCGTATGTTTAAGTGTATCTGTGAAGCACTTTGGTCAGCTGTCTGGCTGTTTGTAAATGTGCTATATAAATAAACTTGAACTTGAACTTGAACTTGAACTTGTCTGGTCTTTTGGGTTACATGAACATTTGATTATATTGTCTTCTGGTAAAGTAGGTTCCTGTCTTTTGTATACTATCTGCTTAACTCACTTTGTTCTATAGTAGTGTAACTTTGAACAAATGTTTTAAACTCATGGTATCTTAAGTATGTAACCTAGTGAACCAGCATTAATGTATTCAATGTTAGAGATTTAAGCACTTATGTACGTCGCTCTGGATAAGGGCGCCTGCCAAATGCTGTAAATGTAAAAAAAATGAACGTGTCTCTATTTCCACATACAGAAACAGGAACAAATCAGGGTTCATCATAAAAACTGCACTCTCATGTTAAGCCCAATCCTGCTTGATCCAGATTACTCCATTTCATGTCCATTTCCATGTGCTGAGTCATGGCTTAAACTGGACTTTATGTATTTGCACAATATTATGTAAACTTCCCCTGAACTCATCCCCTTTCCCGACACTGCATGATTGGATTCATTTACGCCACTGACAGAATTCTACAAATATAGCTGGGGATTAATGAAGTGCTGTGGTTTGTTTATGTTACAGAAAATCTTAAGATTTGTTTCACACTATGTGAGGATGAATATAAAGGCAATCAATGTCTTTATCAACCCATGAATACACAAATAAACAAACTGACATTGTTGACCTCACTTTTTATGTCATAACTGAATGATTCATTTTATCACTCAAAGCAAAGTTGCGAAATTCTTTTTTTTTTTTTGGAAGGACATTTTATTCTTTTTAGGATTGCTCAACCTGTTTTCTTTCGCCTTTCCCACCACTTCCTGCCCTCCTCCTAAATCTCGCCCACTACTTTCTCCTTCTGCATTTTCTGTGAGTGAGAGTTCACAGGCACATGGCTTACACATGGTGAACGTGACTAGGTGGATAAACATTGGCAGGACATTGTGAGGGGAAGCATAAGGAAAATATTTAAAGATAAGCCCTGCCTTCTCAACAGTTTGGCTTAATTAAACTTGCAAAAACTATTTGAATCAAAAACGTGGTTACAGGAGGACTCTGTGCTCCTAATATACAGGATTGTATACAGGATTGTATGATTAAGGATTTGGGTGAACTAGGCATTTAATCATGGAGGAAAACTACAGCAGTCTACATGAGTTCACAGAGGATTGTCATTCAACCAGAGGAAACAAACCTATACTTTACACATCAGACAACGGACAAGGTAAGACAGCAGTGTGTGTGTCTGTGTGTGTGTGTGTGTGTGTGTGTGTGTGTGTGTGTGTGTTGTGTATAAGAAAACACCAGGTTCATGATTCAGCAGATGATCAGATACTTGAAGAGAAACGTGTGTTTTTCATCCACATGGCATCAGACTTTGACCTGTCCTGATATCTTTCTGGTGTAGCCGGTTCTCTTAAGAGATTGGATCGTATGAGGAGACCGATGGTGATTCTCCTGATCGTCACACTGCTCGTTTCGTTCTGTGTTAACATAGGACTGACTGTTTTCTGTAAGTAACACACATATTCACTTACTTTTTTACTCAGTGCTGGTTCACATTTACTCACATTAGAGTAAGGATCTCTAAAATAGTATTCACAAAGCTTCACAACAAACTATAGCACTAAGAAGTCATGTAAAGTAAATAACTAAGTAAGGCATTTTCATGAATATATCTGTGACCAAATATAACTGCAAAAAGAACTGGCATATATTATATTATATTATATTATTCCTCTCTCTCTCTCCCGCTCTTTCTCTCTCTCTTCTATTTTCAGTGGTTAAAAGGAAACCCAGCAGCCCCCCCTGTGTGGAGACTACAGAAACTCCGCTCTCTGAGTCGCAGATTCAGTCTCTAAAACTTTCGTCCCTGCAGAAGCGCTTCTCACACCTCTGCTACAATTACATCGCCCTCGGAAAGACCTGTTCGGCAGAAGGTAAGAAACATAAAAGTGTGTGCTGTACCATTTCTGAATGATCCAACTGAGGCACCTGAATGCAGCAGAGTGGAAATGTATCCACTTTTGAAGTAGCATCTAGAAGTGTGCTGTGTACCAAGAGTTGCACTGACAACCATTCTGTTTTTCTACACTAAAAGCTAGACGTAGATCATGCCTACATGTCGTTCATGTATGTATTTCACAAAAGTTCTTTTGTTTGGTTTGCACTTTCTGTCTCTTCCAGTGAAGCAGTGCATGCCGTGTCCTGATGGCTGGAGACATATAGAAGACAAGTGCTACTTCTTTAGTGATGACAAACTAGACTGGGTCAGGAGCAAGCAGAGCTGTGTGTCAATGGACAGCCAGCTAACAATACTTCACACGCATGAGCAACATGTACGTATAAGTGTGTATGTTTTTTATAACAAACCAGCTGCAGATTCAGAACTTTATCAGTACTTTATTAATGCTATAATGATTAAAATAGAGTGGATAAAAGAAAAAAATAAATAAATACATAAACAAACAGCAGCAAACAGACACTAATACATCAACATCAGCATGCCAGTAACCAGTGCACAGATCTGCTTGGAAAAAGCAATTTGCTGTGTGTAAGGGTTCTCTTTCTAGATGTCTGTCAATATTTAGTAGCTTGAAAGCACAGGAATAAAAGAATTAGTATGTCTTTCAGTTTTCTGCACAGGCATGTAGTAGCACCAGTCTGAGGGCTGAATAATAGATTGCGTTTAATGTGTGTACTTGCTAACAATTTATATACATATCTTTTCTTTCTTTTCTTTTTTTTTAACGTAGCTTGCTCTGGAGAAAATAGCCCGCAGTTTGAGTGGGTTTGACTACTATTACTGGATAGGCCTGTCAGACATCGATGAGGAAGGCGTGTGGAAATGGGTGGATAACTCACCAGTCAATAAAACGTAAGACCGCACAAGCATAAACAACACAAAAACATACATGATACAGTTGAGGTCATAAGCAAGCTCGTCTTCTGAGGTATATGCGCCTTGCAGAAAATGATGCAGAAACGATCACAAAATGTTCATAATTTTGTTTTAAATAAAAAAAAATAATAATAATTAATATTCTGCCCTAAATAAGCTATTTCACCTAACAAATGTGTGCAATATTACTGCATATTGTTACCTGGAAGAAAAAAAAACACTGATTTTTAAGTCCTACATGATTCTTACATGTTTGTCTTGAGCAGTTAAACTGCCTAGTAAAACCCTAAAAATCCTCCATGTCCTGCACATTATTTAAGTCTTTTCCAACACATGAATTTGAGATTCATCTTTTCACACTAAGGACAAATGAGGGACTCGTTCACAACTAATACACAAAGTCGAAACATTCGCTGATTCTCAAGAAGGCAAAACGGTAAATTATGATCCAGGAGGTTGTAAACGTTAGAACATTATTTATAATTATTAACATTTTGCACATTCTGCAAAACTTATAAACACACACAAATGTGTCAAAGCAAAACAAAATTTATCTGAGCCACTACTTTGAAACAATGGTGCACCGCATCAATTCAGTCAAGGGGAGTTTATTACATGCTGTATATCAATGGGATTTTGTCACCCTCATCGACTTCCCCTTGAGGGAACTAGATTTGTAATGTCCTTTCCAATAGTTCATTAGCTCGAGTGATGTTTGTTAGATGGCCCGTGGAGTCAGCTTGACTATAGGAACACATCTAACCCAGCAAATGGTCTTCTTCACTATATACAGGCTATAGGAGGTGGAACAAACACATCATCTAACAGCTCAGTTTAAACTATAGGTAACGTCTACAGTCTGATGTACATCTGGTCATCTAACAAACTTTGCATCAGCTAAAGAATATTGTTTTTTAAATATCTGTGATATTAGTGAAGCAACATGTAAACGTCATCATTATGCTGGTTGTGTTTAATAATAAACATATAGTAGTTGCTACATAAATTATTGATATTAATCCTATTCTCTAGAATATATTATTATTACATTAGGGAGCAGATGAAATGGCAAATTATGTGTGTGACATTAATTGTTTTTTTACCTCAGCATTATAAGAGAATCGGTGTTGTTTTACTGAATATACTGAATATAATGCAGGTTATACTGAATATCAGTATAGATTAATATACTAAATATACTGCTGGTTATACTGATTTTCAGTATAGAAGAGTATATTGAATATACTGCTGGTTATACTGAATGTCAGTATAGATTAATATACTGAATATACTGCTAGTTATATTGAATATCAATATAGAAGATTATATTGAATATACTGCTAGTTATACTGAACGTCAATACATCTGAATATACTGAATATATTGTTGGTTATACCTAATATCAGAATATAGGAATATACTGAACATACTGTTGGTTATACTGAATATAAGTATAGATGAATATACTGAATATACTGCTGGTTATACTGAATATCAGTGCATCTGAACATACTGAATATACAGTATATGCTGATATTCAGTGTAACAGCATGACTGTGAGTGTGGTATTACTTTTATACAGTGGTTTTATAAACAAGAAGTACTGTAACTGACAATTTGTTTTAATAAATAATTATATTTGCTCCAAAACGGAAAAGCGTCCCAAAAGAAGCTGCACTCTAACAAGCTCATATTAATTCAAATTCGAAAATTATGATTTCAATTTTATTTGTCACCTACACAATCATTTGTTCATTTTCATTAAAGGTTTGTTGCCATTCCTTTTTCCTTTACACCTCCATCTGACCAACTTTTATGTTTCTTTCAAGTCAGGAGTACGATTTATGTCATGCCAAGTCTGTTGACGATGTCTCCAATGCTACTGTAATAATGGTTCAGTTAACTGTTTGCTAGAAATTGGAATTTTACGGTGTGAACACAGAAGAGTGGAGCGATACACATTGTAAGAAATCCCAGCACGGTTATACTAAATACAAGCAATCTCAGAACACCACTAGCCAAAACAATTAGTGAACCAGAACTGATTGTTGTATAACCTTTTCTAATTTTACTTCAACAGTAATACAACCTCCTTTCCCTATTTTAGGACTTTTTATACTTGGCTTGGATTTGAGTGTTAAAGGATTTAGACTTCATTAAGTCATGAAAGCTGCTTATTTGAGAGAGTCTTGACTGGGATTTGTTGATTAGTGACTTGACTCTAATTTTGGTTAGAGTAGTTAGAAAACTGATCATATTTATTAGTTATTAAATAACTGTGTGTGTGTGTGTGTGTGTGTGTGTGTGTGTGTGTGTGTGTGTGTGTGTGTGTGTGTGTGTGTGTGTGTGTGTGTGTGTGTGTGTGTGTGTGTGTGTGTGTGTGAGAGAGAGAGAGAGAGAGAGAGAGAGAGAGAGAGAGAGAGAGAGAGAGAGAGAGAGAGAGAGAGAGAGAGAGAGAGAGAGAGAGTTATGTTTTTCTTTGTTCCCTGAGCTCTTTGTTGCTTCCTCCAGGTACTGGAATGAATGGGACGGAGAGCCCAATAACCACCAGTCTGGAGGGCTTCACGGCGAGGACTGTGCCGTGCTGAATTCTCACTCGAAATCTTGGTATGACGTTCCTTGTGACAACATCTACAAACACATCTGTGAGATGGACGCCATTGTTGTGAACTGATTCACAGTGCCTTTAAATATAGAAAAATATAAATTTTCTGCAAAAACACTGAATATTAATTTTTTTAAACTTTATAATCTTTATAAACACTGAATGTATATCTTTTCAAATGGAAGGAAAAAACAGTTTTGTCCTTTGTATACTTTTGATTGTGTTCTTTTGTACCTTTGTGCTTATTCTTCAAAAATAAAGTGATTTGAAAGAGTTTAAGGTGGCCTGTAAATAAAGGTTGCAACACTGAATAAGGGAGACTTTGGACAGATTTGGATTAGGTTTGTAGCATTAATGTCAGAAGTGCTAGATCAGATTTTTGGGCTGATACAGGGAACAGGAAGTGAAAAACAAAATCGGGATTGATTTGCTTGCTTTGTTAGGAAGTTAAATTTTTTACAAGTATGAGGATATATATATATATATATATATATAGGTTTGCCATAATCATAATTGCAGGTTTGGAACACAACTCAGAGTTTTGTAAACATTTAGTAAAAATTGTAAAATATACAAATTACTGAATTTATTATTATTATTATTATTATTATTATTATTATTATTATTATTATTATTACTGTAAACACCTAGGTAATGGTGTACCTGCAAATATTTCCACAGGTTGAAAGTTGAGCTGTGAAATGCTGATATTTTGCATTATTTTCAGATCATTATCACATTTTATAAGATGCGGCGTTAAAACATGAGATTCCTGATAAATTAGGCTGAGGATGCTCATCTGACTGTGCTGTCTCAGACACTGCTGCCACTGACTAAGCACCTCCTATACTTTTGTCAGGAAATTTGTCCATTCTGTTTTAGAAATGACTTACTTCTGTCAAAGGCTGCATGTTGTATTTTGCTAACAAGGTTGAAAGTAAAAGGGTAGAATAATGATGCAACTTATGCAACTTCCTTTAGAAACTTCCTACTTTCTAAAAATTGTCCTTAGGGTTGAACGTGTAAAAGTAACAGGGTTGAGGGAAAGTTTTCATAACATATAAGGATTGTATTGGTTCTTGTGGAAAATATTATGTCTTGTGAAAAATATTGGTTCAAGCATGAAAGAACAAACTTTATTACAAAAACACAATAAGAAGGTTGTGTAGTATTTTAATGATTATTTAGACTAGGTATAAATTAGATTAGGTAGATCACACTGAGATGGACAAATCTGTTTTTGCTGTTTGCTTTTTTCTCTTGTTTTTGTAAATCATCCACATTGTAGGCTGTTGTGAAGGACGTTTTTCTCGTGTTATTCACATTAAACTTCACATGCATATATTTTAATGTTATATAAGAGCCATTTGATTTCATTACACAAATTGAGTTGATATATTTCATTTTCGACAATTGCATATACACTAAAGTGAGACTCACACATTGTTTTCCTATTACACGGATAAGCTTTAACTTTTGGGAAGTTATTATTGTCATGTATTTATCTACAGACTTCAGAATGGTTTGTGGCCTGTATCTATGGCCTGTATTATGTGTAAAAAACTACTATTACAACACCAATTAAAAGTGTCGTTATATATTCGCAATAACAATGTGCGATGATCTTATATTTATTTGTTACCACCTCCATCCTAAGTTACATACTTAAGATACCATGCGTTTAAAACATTTGTTCAAAGTTACAATGAAAAAGTGTCAAAGGTTGTTTTTTTTTTGTTTTTTATTTTGTTTTTTTAATGCATTCTATTTTCTATATATATATATATATATATATTCTATATTCTATTCTATCATCTATAGCACAAGTGTGCATACCAATTTATTTTATTTATTTTTATTTATTTAATTATTTTTGTCTGTTTGTATTTGCATACGTGTAATTTTTTTATTTAATTACTTATTTTTTATTCTCATCTAATGTTTATTCATATACATGATATATATGAATAAAAATTAGATTTTATTAAAAAATATATTTATTATGATCCAGTCTGTTTCCATGGCCGCGGGCCTCCATATGACCTGCTCTTTCCGTATAACCGATTGGTTCCCCGCGCTGTACGTCCTCAGTGTCCAATCAGAGAAGGCGTTGTTTTGTTGTCGACATAAACTAGCGGAAGTGTCACAGTACCTGACGAAGAAGCGACGCGATCTTTGTGATAATAAAACGGTAAAGACATTTTATTTACTTTCTTTTTAACGTGAAGAACCGGGGAGTGCAAACGTGTTAATGAATTCCACACTATAATCGAGTTAAACAAACGCACGTGAAGGTTACACGTGATGTCCGGCCTCGTAGTTGCTAGGTTTCCATGCTGACTAGCTTTAGGCTAATCAACAAGCTAACGGCTTTGGTTACAGGGGACCAGCGCAGGGAACATTGAACAGTTCAGTAAAATAACCAGTTCTTTATATTTCTTCTGATTGTAATGTTGCGGTGTATTTAGAATGCCTTCCTTTAGTTGTGTTGGCGAAAGCTAACAAGCTAACAGGCTAACACGAGTGTGTACTACTGCAAGTCACTCAGCTGCATTAGATTTAATACTACTTAGATTCCATGTAAATCTATACACTTTTATCTTTACTGTTTTACGTGTGTTTGTGTGTGTGTGTGTGTGTGTGTGTGTGTGTGTGTGTGTGTGTGTGTGTGTGTGTACACGCTAGTGACAACCCTAGTGATATACTGAGTGCTGTTATTACATGTTCTGTAAGGAATGAAGCCCAGACGTGTGTTGTGCTGTTTTAGGAAAGTAATCAACACCAGGGTGAAGTGATGCGGCCTGGATATGGAGCTCATTCGTCTTATAGAACACCTCTCATAATCTTTACTGATGAACAACATGTCCGTGCCTTTTTATAGTTATAACGTCCACAGGCGTGTTAGTTCCTGTTACCTCTTACATTACTGCAGATATAAACTTTCTTTCCCTTATCAGCCTCTCTGTCTGTGTCTGTGTCTCGCTCTCTGTCTGTCTGTCTGTGTCTCGCTCTCTGTCTGTCTGTGTCTGTCTGTCTGTCTGTCTGTGTCTCGCTCTCTGTCTGTTTGTGTCTCGCTCTCTGTCTGTTTGTGTCTCGCTGTCTGTCTGTCTGTGTCTCGCTGTCTGTCTGTCTGTGTCTCGCTGTCTGTCTGTCTGTGTCTCGCTCTCTGTCTGTCTGTGTCTCGCTCTCTGTCTGTCTGTGTCTCGCTCTCTGTCTGTCTGTGTCTCGCTCTCTGTCTGTCTGTGTCTCGCTCACTCTCTCTCTCTCTCTCTCTCTCTCTCTCTCTCTCTCTCTCTCTCTCTCTCTCTCTCTCTCTCTGTAGTGAGTAGCATTATCTCGTTTCAAAGCTACCTAACAAGGGGTGGGATTATATGAACTTATAAGTGTACAATCGGTTTTCGAAAGCTGGTGTTTTGGAAGCTGGGAAAATGGGGAAATGTAAAGATCTAAGAGACTTTGTCAAGACTTTGTGTTGGCTGGACGAGTGGGTTAGAGCATCTCCAAAGCAGCAGGTCTTGCAGTGTTTCCGGTATACAGTGGAAAGTTCCTACCAAAAGTATTCCAAGGGATTGAACCAGTGACCGGGTCAAAGACTAGCTTATCTCCACCCACAGAAGAGCTACTGTAGCACAAATTGACAGAACACAGTGCTTAGCTCTTGTCGTCCCTCTTAACAGGTGCCACTGTAACAATCTTATCATTTTTAGCCAATTCACCTGTCGTTGCTTTTAATGTTATGTTATGCCTTGTGGTTGAGACCGTCTAGAAATCATACATTAGAATTTGATTTGTATTACAGACTTGCTTTTAGAGGAATTGATCGGATTTGAGAATTCACCAACGCTCGTCTTTATGCTGTTTATTTTGGTGCAGCCAAAAACTGGAGTCTGAATCCTTAGTCTTCTCCAGCGGTCAGAGCAACAGTGAGTGCTGTAACACTGAGGTCACACACAATGCTCATCAATAGCCAAATTAGTGACCAAAGTACTTGCAGTGTCTAAAATACTTACTTAAAAACCTCAGTGTTGCCAGGACACTCGTCCAATTCGACTGACATGACGGCGGCTTCGGGTGATGCAAAGCAGCTACAAATACTATAGTGTTAATAACAAAGCATGCTAATGGACAGAAAACAAATATTACCTCAAGCTCATTATGAAGAATATTTCTGTTTACGCAGCTCTTACTCTACGAGATGCACTGATCACTGATGTATTCAGTGCAAAGACGTTTTCTTTACTAACAGGAAAAGAAAACGTCTGTAAGTTCTGTAATCACACAGTGTAAATTCATCTCTCTCTCTCTTTCTCTCGCAGATGGAGGTGGATCAGCTGCTGTCTCTGTCGGGTTCAGCCTTGGCTCAGGCCATCGGTTCACTGCTGGAGACTCCTGGTCTTTATGTTTTCTCAGACATACTGGAGCTGCCAAATGTTCGAGAGGTAGTTCATCGTTTCTCCATCACTCAGTACAAATGGTTATATTCTCTGCTTTCATGATGCATATAAAAACGAGCATAAGTGCGTAAGTTCTAGCATGTCTGCTTCATCGGTTACATCTTTGACGCTTTGGAGCAGATTTCCAGTGTTCACGTCCTACTTGGCATTCACAAACTCGTGTAAGGGACTTGATAACCTTTCAAAAGAATATTTCTAAGAGCTGACTTAGTACTGCTTTAATAATAATGAACCGGCAGTGTTCCATGTGGTAACAGGTTCTGTGTACTATGCAGGCTTCCGAACTCAAAATGTGCTTTATTTGTAGTTTTGCTTTTCAGAGTCACTATTTAACTGCACATACACACGCATGTTAACACGCACTCAGTCCTCGACTCTGCTCTCCATTTACAAAATGCCCACAACAATTCAGGAAACATGAAAGAAATTCAGGTCAGAAATTGCAGATACTCACTCACTCACTCATTTACATACAAACTCCACACACACAAGGCGGAGGCGGGAATCGAACCCCGACCCTGGAGGTGTGAGGCGAACGTGCTAACCACTAAGCCACCGTGCCCCCCAAATTGCAGATACAAAATGGAAAAAAAAATTTGCATTTAGAACAATTAGCACCTCGTCAGCTGCCAGAACTAGATTTAACAAATTTTTAACTATTTAATTAGATTAAAAAAAAAAAAAAAATATTTCTATACTCCTATTTCCTTTTTTTAAATGTTGGATAGAAACGTATAAAAAAATTTTTAAAATTTTTGGTGCACTTTGCTACCAACATGAAACTTCCGATGCGTATCCTCGGGGTATTTTCTAAACACCACACACTCCTAATACAGATCCTAGTGTCTCTAGGCAACTTTGGTCCTGTATCGTTATTCAGCAGTGAATCAGTGGATCCTTCTCAAACATTACCACAGCATTCTTGCTCTGGTTTGTGCACTGAGAATGCAGAGTTGTTGTTGTTGTTGTTGTTGTTGTTGTTTTTAACCTTTTTTTGCTGTAACTAAATAACATCCCAGACTACTGCAGGCAGTATTTCATGAGCTGAAAATCCAAATTGTAGCTCAGCAGGTCACAACCCCACATTGTTTTGTTTTGATTTATAAATAAGGTCATGAGGAGAGCTCTCAAAGTATTAAAGCTCGTATTTCACCATCCTGACACGTAGCACTAGTATTATTTCCCCGTCCATCAACCTTCAGTGCCGTGTCTCAAATCACACATTTATGGCCTACCTTTATTAAAGCGACATTATTAAGTGCAAACTATAGCTGGTCCAGTCGCAGTTAGTGTTTGAATTTTAAAAGCTGCTTCTCCTGTCACCTTCAGATCTACTACAAAGTCTCTCGTGTACCTGAATCAAACGTGACCATAATGTTGACGAGAGCGGAAAGTTTTAATTGCTTAACTTCGCTATAAAAATGCTGTCGGGGCTGGGAACCTGACAGACGGGGCTGTTTTGACGTTGTTCTGACGTGCCGTTTAGCGGGCGGCACTTTAAAATCTTCCGGGAGGAATGCAGCGAAGGTGTGAATACAAATGCCGCTCGCATGACTGCTGCTTCCACACATGTGCAACTGCTGGTGTTAAACCTAGCTGCTTCATGTCAGGGCAGATGTTTATCACACCACTCTTCTGTGGATTATTGTCCTATAACAACCCTTCTCACAAGACCGGGAAATCGGTAAAAGAAATCTTCCTCTTGCTTTCAGTCACTTCACATAATAGTTTGTATGGGTGCCAATAGTTTCGAAATATATATATTTTTTATTTTAATTTGGTGTCACAGTATCCTTTTATGGCAGACTGTGCTCTCTCTCTCTCTCTCTCTCTCTATCTATATATATATATATATATATATATATATATATATATATATATATATATATATATATACACACACATTATATATATGTGTGTGTGTGTATATGTATATGTATATGTATATATGTGTGTGTTTGCAGACTTTTTTCCCCTTTTTGTTTCTGTAAATACATTTCTTAATGTTCAGACATGTATTTTAAAAAAAAAAATGAAATCCATATATTTTTTGTGCCATTGTTTTTTTAAGTAACACTTCTGGACAGTTTTTGCACAGTATCAGGATGCATGTCATGTAGTAGAAATGTCTTTGCAAATGATGTAATAGCTCCGAATGCAACTGATTCATTTTCTGCTCACTTCCTGAAGGTTGTCAGTCAGAGCTGATGTCCTCTACTCTCAGCCTATCACTTAGAATGAACCGTTTTGAAGCGCTGTCACACTACAGCATACAGCGTGTGTTTCATTTCCTCCAGACCTTCTAATCTCTCTCTCTCTCTCTTTCTCTCTCTCACTCTCTCTCTCTCTCTCCTGTACCAGCTGGAGACAGGTCCTCATGCTCCCGTCTATCAGCTCCTCAATCTCTTTGCCTACGGAACCTATTCTGACTACAAAGGTAAGCAGAAAAATGGAAAAAAAAAAGCTTTGACTTTGTCGGTTCTGCTCTGTCAGACTCTGGAAGGCTTCTTGCTCAAGTCTGTCCAGCTCACTATTGCTCTGAATATGGATTCTAACTCTATAGTCAGTTCAGGAGAAGCGGATCGTTCTACGTTGCAGCTACGGATATTATAACGTCTCTGTGCTTCTGCCTCTTAGAAAGGGCGGCCACACTCCCAGAGCTAACACCGTCCCAGAAGAACAAGCTTCGGCACCTGTCAATCATCAGCCTGGCCTCCAACCTAAAGGTATGCTTCAGTTCAGTTCATTTTTATTTCTGCTGAACCGTGGATATTGTCACAAAGCTGCATTGGGGAAATTGTCCTGACCCCTAGGGGAAGTTCATTCCACCACCTTGGTGCCAGAACAGAAAATAGTCTTGTTGTACCTCCTCTTACCCTGAGAGATGGTGGGATCAGTGCTGGTAGCTCTCAGTATGCAAGCTCCAGTGTGAGGAGTGATGAGGGCTTTGAGGTAAGAGGGAGCTGGTCCATTTTTGGCTTTGTAGGCAAGCATCAGGGTTTTGAATCTGATGTGTGCAGCTACCGGAAGCCAGTGGAGGGATCACAACAGCGGGGTGGTGTGCGAGAATTGCGCTTATAGGTAGACCTGCCAGCATTGAGTTGCAGTAATCCAGTCTTGAGAGGACAAGAGCCTGAACAAGTACCTGAGCAGCCTGTGTGGACAAAAATGGCCGAATCCTTCTAATGTTGTAGAGAAGGAACCAACATGAAAGTGTCACATTAGCAACCTGCGAGGAAAAGGATAGTTCAGTGTCTATGGTTACCCCAAGGTTGTGAGCCTTGGAATGAAGCGGTGATCAGATCTTTATGCAGGGATATTGCAAGGTCATGACCTGGGGATGAATCACTTGGGATGATCAGCAGTTCAGTTTTGCTAGGATTGAGCTACAACTGATGAGCAGTCATCCATGATGATATGTCTGCCAGACATGCTGAGATTCGAACAGAAGCTGTAGTACCTGACAGTAGGAAAGAAGATAAGTTGTGTCCAATCATCAGCATAGCAGTGGTAGGAGAACACGTGTGAGGAAATAACTTCACTGAGAGAATGAGTATACAGGGAGAAAAGAAGAGGATTATGTATTAAGCCCTGTGGGACACCAGTGGATACTCTGCATGGAGCAGATGTTACCTGTTATGAGTGTCCTTCCAGGTAGAAAGCAAACCATTCCCATGCTGATCCGCAAATCCCAAGACTCCTGAGGGTGGACAAGAGAGTCTTGTGATTGGCCGTATCAGAAGCTGCTGAAAGGTTGAGGAGGATGAGAGCAGATGACAGCTTGGTTCATCTAGCAGCATGTAGTTTCACAGAGACATCCAAAAGGGCTATCTCTGTCGAATGTGCTGCCTTAAAGCAGGACTGGTTGGGATCTTGGAGGTTGTTCTGTGAGAGATAGACAGACAGTTGATTATAGACAATGCGTTCAAGAATTTTAGAAATTTTCACAAATGAGTGAATTGATACCGGTCTGTAGTTACTGATGTCTGATGGATCCAGTGCAGATTTCTTAAGGATGGGAATAACCCTTGCTCTCTTGAAGGTAGTTGGTACATGTCCAGATGTTATGGATCTATTGATGATCATGGTAATGAAGGGCAGAAGGTCTTGCGGGATGGTCTGGAGCAAGTGGAAGGGAGTGGATACAATGGGTGGTAAGATCGCAAGACCGGATGAGTTGTAAAATCTCTTCTGCTGCTACGGTTGAGAAACGTGACAAAAAAAGGAGTAGGGGAATCCTGACTGCGAGATCGGTGCAGTCTCGGACAGGGGCCTGAAGATTTTCTCAATCTTCTTGTGGTAGAAAGAAGCAAAGTCTTGGGAGGGGATGGAGCAGAGGGTTGAGTAGAGAGGAGATGATGTTGTAGAACTTACAAGGGTAGTGAGTGACTCAGGATCAGAAAGAGATGAAAGAGTGCCAGAAGCTACAGAATTAGTGGAGACAGAGTGGAGGTAAGCGAGAGGGGGTGAGAGTAGGGTAGGTAGGGTAGGGAGACTGATGGTGAAGGATAACAGGTGATGATCGGAGATGTGTGGTGGGGTAACAGTCATGTCTGTAGCTGGGGAAGGACGGGTGAAAACCAGGTCCAGGACATTTCCTCCTTTGTGAGTGGGATGTAGCTGTTGAGCGTCAGGGTGAATGAGTCTAGAAGAGTCAGGACGGAAGAAAATTGAAGCTTGTCAGAGGGGAGGTTGAAATTGCCAAGCACTGTCAGAGGGTGCTGTCAGAAGGGAAAGCATTGAGCAGTGTGTCCATTTCTTTCAGGAAGTCTCCTAGGGGACCAGGAGGGAGGTAGACAACAATGATGACTAGGTTGATTGGAGAGGTATCTGAAATGGTATGAGGTTTAAAAGAAGAGATGGTTAAATGAGACAAGAGGAGAGGTGAGAAACACCTCCTTGACAACAGTATACATGTACAACTAACCCTGCCCGTTTCTCGTGATGAGTGAGAGAAAGTGCAGCTGGTGTAGCAGTGTTCTGTGGGATATCCAGGTCTCATTTAGCGCAAGAAAACCAAAGGAGTAGTGGGAAGCTAAAGCCGAGATAAAGTCAGTTTTCCTTATGGAAGGTGGTGACTACAGAGATTGTTTTGAGGCACATATCTGCAGTCAGCCAAGTGTGAGATTTAAAATACGGTGTGGTGGAATACATCAAAACACTTACAAACCTGTAATTTAAATGAGTAAGCCCTGCCCACAATTCACACCTTAAGGGAGACTTGGAGAACTCGAGGTTTTAATCGACAAAGTACATAAGATTATTTTATCATTAACACAGAAAAAAGTTAGCCTTAGCACGTAGCTACCTACTATCATGTGTGCCGATAATGTATCATATTGCGGTAAAGTAAAAGTGTATAAAACATTAGTAAACTTAAGGTACATTATCAAATGCGCTAACAGTAGCCCCGCCCACACAAGCGGCTCTTAAGTCTAGACCAGCAACGTTTTGGTGCTACTTGAGAACCACTTTTCCTGGTTCAGAGCCGGTGCTTTGGCTGTCGGAAAAGAAAGAACTGATTTTAAATTAGGCTCCAAACCAGCACTCAAACTGCCTCGGTGGAAAAGGGGCATGAGAGAACTACTAAGCAAAGACCAACGCTATAAGATCAACAATGCTATAGAATATAACAAAATTCAATACACACTACTTTAGAACATAAGTGAGTTAAGCAGATAGTACACAAAATTCTGAAACCTACCTTACCAGAAGACAATATATTCAAATAGAGTTTAAGCACACACATCGTCCACAATGCAATTTTTATGATCCCTCTTATTTATTTGTTTGTTTGTTTGTTTGTTTGTTTGTTTGTTTGTTTATTGCCTCTTAGAATTTACAGATTCTAGTCCGTCGGTAAAACGTAAGATTACGTAAGCTCAAACAGCACAAAACGTACGCAGTCCAGTCGAGGTCATAAGTTTACATGCAAATGGCAAAACTCTGCAAAATGGTCATTTAAGAAGAAGATGAAGGATCATAAAAAAATTCTTATTGCCATGAATGCTATTTTTATATGATTTTTAAATTATTAATATCTTGTAAGGTGTATGAAAACCTATGAAACTAATTCTGAAATACTCTTCTGGGTTCCTCAACCCTGCCACGGTCTCATGTTTGATGTGAACAGTAACTGAAGCTCTTGATGTGCATCTGCATGATTTTATGCATTGTGCAGCTGATTGGAAAACTGCCCGTGTTACGGCTGGGCGATATGGCTGAAAACTGCATCACGATATCAGTGTTTCATATCGGTCGATATCGATAATTATATATATTTTTTATGACCCATTTTAAATATATTACCGTTAAACATTTTTATTTTAAACTTAACCTTCCTCTGACCATAATCCCCTCAGTTATTAAGACAGAAATGTCAACAACCAGGAAAACTCAAATAATTAAAAAATAAACATAAGTCTGAAGTCACAACGAACACTTAACAATTATCTCTTAACATTTAAGGTGCAAAATGAAAAACCACCATACTGGCGAGCTGAATTTTCCTCTTTTATTTACAATTTCCTCACTCGCTGCGGCACTTATTTTCTGCTTATCAGTCGCCAGTTACTGAAGAGGAATCCAGCAGACCAGCAGGAGACAACGATATAGCACAAACAAACTTCATACTGTTACATGATTGGCTGTTAGCGTGTCACTCCCTATGTTGCTAGGTTACCAGAGAGTGAGTGCCTTTGTTAATGCAACCAAACTTGCTTCGCAGTCTCTGTTTTATTCTGACAAAGAATAAAAAATATCGAACACATTTTTTATTGATATCGATCACGTGCCTATCGCGATACATATCGTTATCGTTTTATCGCCCAGCCCTAGCCTGGGTGTTCCTAATAAAGTGGACAGTGGGTGAGGTTCCTGCTAGTTAAGCTCTGCTGATCGCCAAAGACAGTTATAGGTGCTTAAAGTGTATCAATACTCTAATATTGCTTCATGACGGACTGGCGCCTGTGATTGCTGATAAATGCGCGAGTTCACTCGGAGAGCATCCGTCTCTGATTTCTGTCATTTTGGAATTAAATTTTTTTTTAATTTTTCAGTTATTTGCAAATTACGTGCAATATTCAGACACTTTTCTCCGCGTCCGATTATTGTGTTCTACTGTGTAAAGTCATTGTGCTAAGAACTGATTGTTTTTGCTTCTTACGTTTTGAATTGACATTTATTTGTATGTTCCAGTGTCTGCCCTACTCGCTGCTGCTCCAGCAGTTAGAGCTGAAGAACGTGCGCGAGCTGGAGGACTTGCTTATCGAAGCCGTCTACTGCGACATCATCCACGGCAAACTGGATCAGCGCAACCAACAGGTGGAGGTGGACTTCAGCGTGGGCCGCGACCTCGGTCCTAACGAGCTGCCGAACATCTCCAACACACTACAGGAGTGGTACGTATGAGAAAAGTGTATGTCTGATCTTATGTGTATGTCTGATCCTAGTCTAGAAACTGTCCGTCTGTGCATTTGTGACTCTGTGTGTGTCTGATCTGTGTCTACAGCTCGTGTGCATGCATGTGTAAGCAAGAGAGAAAGAAAGAGATTTTGTACTTTTATGTCTGATCTGTGTGGTGTGTGGGTGTGTAAGCGAGAGAGAATGAGGAACTTCTTATAGTTATGTCTGGTCTGTGTGAAGAAACTGTGTGAGAGTGAGTGAGAGAGAAAGAGAGAGACTTTATGTACGTCTGATCTGTGTTTAGAAACTGTATGAGGGTGAGAGAAGTGTTTTGTAAACAGTGCTTTGATGCACGGCGTGTCGTCTCTTCGGCTCCGTCAGGTGTGCCGGATGCGAGGCGGTGTTGTGTGGAATTGAGGAGCAAGTCTCTAGAGCTAATCAGTACAGGGAGAGCCAGCTGAAGGTCAAAGTACAAGTGGAGACTGAGGTGAGTGTGTGTGTGTGTGTGTGTGTGTGTGTGTGTGTGTGTGTGTGTGTGTGTGTGTGTGTGTGTGTGTGTGTGTGTGTGTGTGTGTGTGTGTGTGTGTGTGTGTGTGTGTGTGTGTGTGTGTGTGTGTGTGTGTGTGTGTGTGTGTGTGTGTGTGTGTGTGTGTGTGTGTAAGAAATTGGATGCTTTATACTGACCAGACCGTGAGTGGTTATTAACTGGGGACTCTGAAGGAACTCGGAGCGATGCTTTATTTATCGAGGTAAAGGAAAGCCCTACATTCAGACAGTTAGATCTGCATTGTTTACTTTTAACAGAAGACCCTTAAGACCGCATTCAAATAATCATCAGATCTGCAGCACTGTCTGAATGGGGAATCTTTGATTCAGTGTTCTGCTAGGCATGTTTAATTTGGCTGTTTTATTTGGACCGTCTGACTGACTTATGTTTTCCCTCTCCGAAGATAATTACATGCCATATTGAAATGTAGCTGCATGGATCTTCAGAGCCCTATTTATTTTCCAGTATAAAAGATCCGTCACTACCAGACAGCTTGTTCCCATCCAGCAGCTCAGCATCATATCACAGCTTCCTGGTCAGGAGTTTTCCTTTAGTACTTTTACGACTCAAACCAGATTTCCACCCAAGTGGAATAATGTTTTTTTTTTAATATGAAAAATGTCAAATTACATGAAAGTCATTGATGGAAAATACAGTAAAGTCAAAATTGCACTCCCTTGAGCTGAGAAAATCCTGTTGTATTTATTTATTTGTTTTTGTTTGTTTATTTATTTATTTTTAATGAAGATATAGCAATAAAATACGACTGAAGCACGCTTGCTATTTCCCGCACTATATCAGCACATACAGGTTTCTCACCCCAAAGGAAAGCTAAAACCGGAACGAAAGGACGTTTCCTGTAAGCACTTTTTTTTTTCTGCTCCGAGTCACAGTTGATCCTCGAGTAACTTTATTAACGGCATAAGTTCTGTGTATATTCGCCGCGGTGGGAGTGTTTGATGGTGTGAATAATGTACTGTGTGCACAACAGAAGGAACCGCAGCCTCGCTCTGCATATTCTTTGCCCGCAATTAAATTTGTTGTTCGAACGTAATTTGATCTTCGGACGCACGGTTATTGTAGAACGAGATTCCCCACCGCTAAAGCCTGCTAAACGCTTCAGTATCGTGTTTGAATTGCTTCCAGGATGCACATTAGACCTGGTGTGTAACAAGCTGATGTAAAGTAAACTTGGTGCCCTTAACTCCAGCACTTCTCTGTTCTGTAATATAATGCGCTTCTTCTCTGAAGCCAGCCAAGTTAATATCCTAAATTAGACATTTTAGACATTTTCACTCAGCGTATTAAATCTATGCTTTCATTTAGGTGTCCAACCTACAGAAAACCCTGAAGGCCAGCTCTGCTTCACCATCTTCTGGCCCCTCCCCCGGCGGTGCAGCGTCCAATCAAGACGCAGATCAACCGGCTGAGCCGCGAGACCCCGCATCTTCTCAGGAATCACGACAACCAGGGAAAAAGAGTTCAAAGGTCAAAGGGTAAGTGGTGTACCCCGTAGGGCATTCAATAAATTCCAGGGGTTTCATTACCACGACGTAAAGTGGGCGTGTTTCCTTGGTTAAACGTCCTCTTTCAAAAAACCCCAGCTTACTACGAAGGATAAAAAGGTCATGCAGGTAGATTTATTTTAGAAAACAAATAAACAACCAAAAACTACGGTCAGGGTTAGATTATCAAATAGGCCACGCCTACCCGATGACGCAATATCTGTTACGCTGTTCTGAAATCCCTGGAAATAAGTGCACCCCTAACCCGTAGCTCGGAGACCGAGGCGGACGAGTTAGACATCGGGGATCGTAGTAGGTCAGCGATGGGAGGTTTTATCCACTCGAGTATTAAAAAGTTTTTAATTGGTGAGAAATAACTAACGGTATGTTTTCAGGCAATAGTGAACTTTATTGCATATCCAAAACTGTTTTCTTATTTATCCTAAATAAAGATGATCTCTTTTTTCCCCTAAAAACATCATTTGGTGACTGTAGGTTTGCAGGACATTTGGTTTAATAATTAATTAGGCAGAATTTTGCTGACTTTTGTCAAGCAAGTTTATTTTAGCTACTAGAATCAAATCTTCTGTGTAAGCTCTAGAGACTATTGTGTGTGTGTGTGTGTGTGTGTGTGTGTGTGTGTGTGTGTGTGTGTGTGTGTGTGTGTGTGAGAGAAAATCCCAGAAGATCAGCAGCGTCTGAAACACTCGAACCAGTCCATCTGATAGTGACAATCATGCCACGGTTAAAGTCACAGAGATCAGACCCGTTCTTCATTCTGACTCTCAAAGCTGTCCCAAAAAAACATGGCTTTACTTGTCGGAGCATAACGAAGCATTTTACCGAGAGAGGAGCAAAAAAGAGACCATCGAGATACAGAACAAGGATTTCGAAGGTGTAAATAAACGTGTAAGTCTGAATAAAAAGTCAGAGGATTTTTTTTTTGTTGCACATGTAATTAAAAACAGCGCACGTTCTCCGATTTAAGTACAGTATAAAAACACCAAAATAGTTCTGAAGTTGGGGGCATGTGGTTAGCACGTTTGCCTCACACCTCCAGGGTTGGGGGTTCGATTCTCGCCTCCGCCTTGTGTGTGTGGAGTTTGCATGTTCTCCCCGTGCCTCGGGGGTTTCCTCCGGGTACTCCGGTTTCCTCCCTCGGTCCAAAGACATGCATGGTAGGTTGATTTGGTATCTCTGGAAAATTGTCCGTAGTGTGTGTGTGTGCCCTGCGATGGGTTGGCACTCCGTCCAGGGTGTATCCTGCCTCGATGCCCGATGACGCCTGAGATAGAGACAGGCTCCCCGTGACCCGAGATAGTTCAAATAAGTGGTAGAAGATGAATGAATGAACGAGTTCTGAAGTTTTAAGTGTTTTCTTTCCCTGCACGGAGGTCGTTATTGCTATTGTATGATGTATGCCGTGGGATTGCTGCTGGTTAGAAATTTGGATATTGAATATAAGAGTTCTCCGTGTGTAAGCTGGGGCCGTGGACAACGGTGGTGGATCCAAAGCAGGCTTTTAATACGATCAGAAACGAACGTATAACCTCGACACTCACAGAGCCGAGAGCACTCGGAGCGCAGGTTTACAGCAGGCGTCTGTAGTGTCAGTAAGTGTGTGTGTGTGTGTGTGTGTGTGTGTGTGTGTGTCTGATAGCTATCATAATAAAGCAGGTTTGACTCACATAGCGAGCGCTGGAGTGCGTCTGCTCCCGCACTGTCTACAGCCATTAGTTTCATTAGTATTAAGTGTGTTTGCTGTGCTCTAATTCTCCTCTAGTTAAGTGTCATTACACAGGATTACTGACGTCCCACCATCCTAATCAAACCTTAACAAGATTCTAATTCTCCCTGTCGTATGAAACCTTTCGTGATTTCGGCGCTTTACCGACATCGTTTTTGTTAACCGAGATCTTTGTCTCTGTGTCTCAGGCTTCGTGGGAGCGGAAAGATCTGGTCAAAGTCGAACTGAGCCCAAAGGCACGTAAAGAGGTGCAGATCCGCTGACTCGATGAACAGATCTGAGACGAACAGAGACACTTTGACAGACTTTGGATCCACACTGGCAGAAGAACTAGTGAGCAGATTGCAGCTTCTTCACAACACTGCTGTCCAGGCGTCATATAACCACAGACTTTACAGATACAAAACTCGGATTAAAGACTTTGTGTGTGTGCGTGTGAGAGAGAGAGGTATAGAGTGAATAAGAATGAACTGTGCATAAAAGTATGCTTGTAAATGTTTTAAATCGATATTTGTTTTCTTTCCGAGTGTTTTGAGTTGCATCGTTCCATAATGTGGATGCATGATGATGATGATGATGATGATAAAGGAATAAACATTTTCCCTCTGTCACTAACCTGATCATTTTTTACTCTTCTCCCTATCTTTACCTCTGTTCTGTAATCTAAAATGATGCACATGCTGAGCCAGAGAGGAACCTTGTGTGCTTTATCAGGCCATTATTTATCTCGCTTAGACACATACGCACAAAAACCCTTGTCAGGTGCTCTCACACACATACACACACACACACACACACAGAGATAAGTAGTCCCATCTCTCCACATGCTTTCCTATGAAAATAACCAGGCCCTACTCAAAACCATTATTTTGTCCCATGTGCTTTCAGCTGCTTTCTCTCCATTTCCGCCGCATGACGTTAATGGTAGCAATTAATTCTCTCCTCCCACTCAGAGACCGAGAGAGGAAGAAAGATGAGATGTTTTTGTTTTAACTGTTCATTCTCCTCTTCTTCACGGTTTTTCGAAATATGTCTATTGTTCGGTGTAATAGATTTAACATCCTCTCTGATGTAATCCACTATTCATTCTCTCCCTCTCTCTCACGCTCTCAGTCTCTCAATCTCTCTCTCTCTATTAATAGTGGTGTTAATTTTAGTCAGTGAGATAAAACGTCATTGGTTCACAGCCTCTTGAAACAGATGGGAGCTGTGAACTGTTACAGCTGCCTACCTATGGAAGTGTGTGTGTGTATGCGAGAGATTATGATATTTAATGCGTGTGCTCGCGTGTGTGTAAAAGAGATAATCCGTGGATGAGTTCCTTTTCCCTGCACTTCTTCCAAATTTCTTTGCAATCCGTATCCACAAATAAAAGTTTAAAACACCATAAAGAGATTTTTATTGAACTTTTTTTTATACAGTTAATCACACACGGTACTTAAGGCAGTGCTACATCATATAAAACTACGTCACAAAAAAAATCACAGCTTGTACAGTATGTGGAGCTGAACTTTGAGTTTCGTATGAAGTGCTTTAACTCCCAGTGACACTTTGAACACCTTTTAAACACGTATATCGATCTTGTCCCAGATGGAGAAAAAAAAAAAAAAAACAATAATAATAAATTACTGTCTCTATCAGCATGGCAAAGACCAGGATACTTGGTTCGTAAAAAAACGCAAACTTTTTGCCCCTTTTGCTCGGTTCCATAAAAGCGTTGACGTCGCTCCAGAACCCGTAAAAAGACACGATCTGCGATCTCCATTGCTTTGGACATCTGTTCTCTGTGTAGTTCAGTATCCTGTTTTGCTCATGAAACTCGTAAGCTGAGAGCTGATATCTAAATTAGGTGGGTTGAAGCAGGAAGTGGATGAAATCATGCCAAGGAGTTGATTTCTAAAATTGTGACTCTCCTCTTCTCAAAGGAGAGAGAAGGACGGCTGTTGCAAAGAAGAGGAAGGCAGACCTGCCAATCTTTTTTGTGCAGGAGTTTTGCATTTTAATATCGGATCACGTTACGTACGCTGTTATGAGATCTCGCTCCTCATTATTTTCCCCTCAATAAGAACAGCAAAAAAGAACAAGCTGACATATTTGAAGCCTGAACATCTGTGACCCTTTGGAAGCCTTGCCCACTTCCCCTGATCTCACATTAGCAGTGTTCGTGAAAAAAGTGTCCTCTCTTTCTGTCAAGGTAAATGGAGAATGTTCTGAATTCATGAATATAAAATGAAACCTAACGACGTATGTTCGGCCTAACATTAGATAGGTACAAATTTAACAGCGGTTATAACTCTAGAGATGGCACTGATATGATAGAAATGGTATTAGAGTAGACTGGAGTATATTTATATATTTATTTAATACGAAAGTTTTCATTATTATTGATATTACCGACAACACCTTGGGTGAAAAGTAAGCCTTTTTTTTTTTTTGCCTCACACCTCCGGGGTTGGGGGTCTGATTCCTGCCTCTGCCCTGCAGACTTCAGAGACATACTGTACGATATAGGCTGATGGCATCTCTAAATTGTCTGTACAGTGTGAGTGTGTGATTGTGATGGCTCTGCGCTCTACCCAGGATGTTCTCCGCCTTGTACCCAGTGTCCCCGGGATAGACTCCAGGTTCCCCGACCTCGTGTAGGATAAGCGCTACATAATACAGATAGGCCAGCAGCTTCGGGTAATGTTCACATCAATCATAATCTCGTTTCTGACCGCAGCATGACTGTTAGTCTGACAGGCTGGTTTGAGGATTTTTATAACTGCTCATCTCCTGGGATTTTCACACACAGCAGTCTCTAGAGTTTACACAGAATGGTGTAATAAAGAAAAATTATCCAGTGAGCAGCAGTATTGTGGGGTGGGGGTGGGGGGCACCTTTTTTTGCTCTAAGGAGAATGACCAGACTGGATCGAGCTGACAGAAAGTCTACAGTAACTCTGTACAATTGTGGTGAGCAGAAAAACTTAAGGTAAGATGAGTTACCACAGCAGACGACCACATCAGGTTCCACTTCTTTCAGCCAAGATCTGGAAAAAAAATGCAGCCTAATCTGATGATTCTGGATGAATCTGTTGAGGCTCACAAATGTTAGGGTCAGAATTTAGCACCAATAGCATGAATCCATGGACCATCCTGCCTTGTGTCAACAGTCCAGGCTGGTGGAGGTGGTGTAATGGTGTGGGGAAGGTTTTTTTGCCACACTTTGGGCTTATAATACCAGTCAATCATCACCTGAATGTCACAGTCTGTTTGAGTATTGTCGAGATTTAATTTTTCATTAAAAATTGGAAACAAACAGAAGGTTTTTTTTTTTTAAATTTTGCTATATTAAAACCAAAGAAAGATTAAAATAGAAGTAAATGTGTGATACTGAATTTGTATCAACAACCAGGTTTCTAGAAAAGATCAGATCATTCCTCATGTCTAATGTGTTTGGATGACACACCGGTGGTATGTGATGATGTAAAATGGTCAACAAGTGCAAAAAGAGGCCGAATCTAATACAGAGAAACTGTGAAATTCATGTGTAAATGTTTCATCGATTCAGCTTTTCGCTCCAGCTGTTGTCCGTCCATCCTTTCGTTTTCTATAGCACTTATCCTACACAGAGTTACAGGGAACCTGGAGTCTTTCACAAGGGGACTGGACAGGATGACAACCCATCCACAGGGCACAATCACACACACTCGCCATCTCTAGTTAACTACAGATATTAAAATTTGAAAATCTGAGCGACAAAAATAAACCTACATCGAATACTCGATCTGTCAGAATTGTCCAGACATTATTTCCATGTTGACGATAATCGGACTCCTGCATCAGTCTGTTTTCGAACCTCAGATGGAAATGAAAATGTCAGCTATGTTGAACCACATTCTATTAGTAACATTAGACAAATTTGTGAATGGGTTATAAGAAAAATAAAAGTGTAATGTACTTAAAGGTCAGCAGGACATGCATTCCTCCTCTTTTACTGTAGTTGCCTGACTATTCGGGCAAATAATCTCCCATCGAGCCGTTCTATGACTGTGTGAATATGCGACACGGTGGATTTGGTGGTCTTGCATTGTGCGCAATCTCTCAAAAACATCTGGAAGGTAAGGTCTTTCCTTGTCACCTTCACCCACTGGGTTAAATGAGAACACCGTCAGACGATAGCTGCTGTTGTAAAGGCTGTGTCTGTATATTACAGGTGAGCGACATGCACTACGCATTCACACCGAACAATTCGATTGTTTTCAACAGACACAAAACTGTGTTTCAGATACAATGTTAGCACCCACTTCATGGCATGTAGTTCAGTCCTGCCATGTGGATGGGTGATTTAATCATGCATTATGTTGAGTTGCACTGAAAATAACAACATTTCTAAAAACCGTACAATGTATTCATGGCTTTAAAAAGTTCAAATCCCTTTCTAAGAGCAGCTCTAGACAAAATATTGGCTATCCATAAAACCTTCGAATGCCTCACACAAAGCTTTCGGTAGATTGCCAGAAGTGTGTGTGTTTGTACGAAAGTACTCCAACATCAGCAGGTTGAGTTTTAACCCATATTCTGTGATTCTCTGGCATCTGATACACAATGGCGTGTTCTGCCACTATATAACGTCATCGTAATACATTCACCGATATGCATCCACAATTCTGTAAACATTAATAAGGAACACATCATAGGTAGAGATCAAAAAGAGTTCTAGTGTGAGCTTGATGGACTTTATGGTTGTAAACATCAGAATGTTGCTTTTGCCAAGAGCGAGAGCTATATAAACCAGAACAGTCGAAATACAGAGCCGTAGAAAATAGGCTACAATTAACACACTTGGCACAGAATGCAGTCGTTCTTTGAACCTTAGTAAATGCTACACAGGGCATCAGAAATAGGTTTATGTGAGAGTGAGAGTGAGAGTGAGAGAGAGAGAGAGAGAGAGAGAGAGAGAGAGAGAGAGAGAGAGAGAGAGAGAGAGAGAGAGAAAGCAATCACAAAACAAGACAAGTAATAAACCGGTAATAAACCAATAAGAAAGACAGCACTACAGGTCAGCAAGCAGGTAGTGTTCAGTAAGCTTTCAGGAATAACGCAGTAAGTACAGAAATGCAACATGTGATGGCAAAATAATCAAAATCCAACCTTATACATACCACCCTAAACCCTAAACCCTAAACCCTAAATCCCAAACCATATACCCAAAACCCTAAACCCCAAACCTTACAGTTACCCTAAACCCCAAACCCTAAACAACAACCCCAAACCATATACCCAAAACCTTAAACCCCAAACCAAATAAACCCCAAATCCTTAGATCCCTGACCCTAAACCCCAAACCTTACAGTATACCCAAATCCTTATACCCCTGACCCTAAACCCCAAACCTTACAGTATACCCAAATCCTTAGATCCCTGACCCTAAACCCCAAACCTTACAGTATACCCAAATCCTTAGATCCCTGACCCTAAACCCCAAACCTTACAGTATACCCAAATCCTTAGATCCCTGACCCTAAACCCCAAACCTTACAGTATACCCAAATCCTTAGATCCCTGACCCTAAACCCCAAACCTTACAGTATACCCAAATCCTTAGATCCCTGACCCTAAACCCCAAACCTTACAGTATACCCAAATCCTTAGATCCCTGACCCTAAACCCCAAACCATATACCCAAAACCCTAAATCCCTATATCTCTGACCCTAAATCTTGTACCCCAAACCTGAAACCCAAGACCCTATACCCCAGACAACACCCCACCCACCCCAGACCCTAAACTCTAATTTCCACCCTTTCTGCCCCAAACAATACTCACCCCAAGTCTTAAAACCCAACTGGAAAAAAAAAGAAAAAGAAGGAAAAAAAAAACTCTTAAAAATAAATAAAGAAGTGAGCCTGAATCTCCGGCTTGACAGAATGCACGGCCTGTTTCATGTCTGTACATCTGTTCAGAAAACATACCCCATATATACAGCCCCAATCCTCAGAGCCTTCTCCATCCACACATATTCTCTTTCATGTATCCATCTTCCAGCAGTTTCACATGTTCTGTGTTTGTTCTCATATTTACCCACTTTTTTTCTCACATTCCATGCCCAGAGGATGTGATTAGCAAGCATGGAACAGTCAGCTCTTCAAAGATTGACCACAGGAAGTCTGCATAAGAAATAGAAAGTGAGAGAGAGAGAGAGAGAGAGAGAGAGAGAGAGAGAGAATGAGAGAGTGTGAGAGAGAGTGAGTGAGTGAGAGAGAGAGGGGGGGGGGGAGAGAGAGAATGAGAGCGAGTGAGAGAATGAGAGCAAGTGAGAGAGAGAGAGACAGAGAGAGAGGGAGGGAGAGAGAGAGAGAGAGAGAGAGCCCGAGATAAAGGGAAGATAATTTAAAGAAAAAGATTAAATATAATATAGCGATTTTTCAGAAAAATTATAAAATTTTTAACATAGGACAAGAGCGGAGAGAAAAAAAGGACAGAGTTTATCTTGTGTGAAATTAAGTTTGAAATCCCCTGGCTGGAGAACGAGTGGAGATTTCACAGGTTGTTTTCTCTCTTCATTTCATTTTCACCCCCCCCCCCTCCTTCCCCTTCTCTCTCAGTAGACAGTTGGTATGATGATTAGTGGTGAAAAAAAATCATACCCAAAAAGCAGAAAATATCAAATCAAGCTCTGTTTTAATGCACACTACTGACTGCTGATTCCTCGCCCTTGTCTCAAACACCACTATTCATGCAAGGGACAGTTCTTTTCCAAATATCCTTGCAGAGGACCAGCTAAATGTCCCCCTCATGTCATGTTGTATCAGATATTTCTGGCCATATGCCAATATATGGTCCGCACCAGGATATACAAACATGCCCCAACACACGATGTACCTTTCTCTGTCAGGGAACGAGGGGGTGCTCTGAAGTGTGTGCCTGCTATCCTCTTGGGGCAGGGAACAAGGGATGGCGAGGGAGAGAGGAGGAGGGCGCTGGGAGAGGCTGCGGTCATAACTGAGAGGGAGAAAGAAAGAAAGAAAGAAAGAGATGCATCGAGTACAACATCAGTGGTGTAGAAACTCGTACAGTAAGAATAAAACGGAGACATTAAAATAGCAGCGTTCGGATTTCAGAGCTGCTGAGCGCAGGTTAATGTGCTGGCTGTGTTCATCCACAGAGAAACGCTGGGCATAATTACAGCATTTATGTTTGTTAAATTACAGCCGGCAGTTATTATCTGTGACAGACTCAGAGCTACAGGTAGATGGTGTTGAGGACTGCTCATGTAATATTCTCTTTCTCTCTCTCTCACACACACACACACACACACACACACACACACAGGCTGAAGAAAGAGCTAGATCAGGTTCTGCTCCGAGTGCGAGGCAATAACCAGCAGAGAGTCGTTAAGAGAGCAGGAGGCTGATGCAGACAGAATACATAATGCACAGAACATTGTGTGTGTGTGTGTGTGTGTGTGTGTGTGTGTGTGTGTGTGTGTGTGTGTGTGTGTGTTTGATCCCTGCGTGAGAGGCTGCACAACAAATTGATGGCGACTCAGTTAATATGATGATAAGGAGTACTGCTTGATCTATGAGAGGACTGAAAATGCCTTGTAATCACTCAGGTATTGAGTGACTGTACTCAGCATCGACATCAATCCACTGTGACACACACACACACACACACACACACACACATTCCACTAATTAAGTCCATTATGGCAACATGGTTCAAATCATATATCCCATCAAATGGTATCCAGCACACATCATTGAACATGTTGAGTTGTAAGCATGTACAGAGACAAATCCCACAGTATTAGCCTTCTCACAGAAAACCTTTCTAAATAAAAACCTGTACATTTCTCCAAACGATTTCATATCGCAACTTCATATTGCATCAGTGTATTCCCCTGCCATAACAGAGACCTGGCTTTAGGTCCAGATGAGTTCGATACATCATGAGATGTATCTGTAGATTCGATCATCTGCAGCACTTTCAATAATTTAAAGCATACTGCATGTAGGTCCCCCAAGCACAGGCTGAATGTAAGCTCCAGGACAGAAAATTGCAAAGGCTTCCTCAACTGAGACAGACCATCGAGCGCTTTCACAGAGCCGTGCAGTCTTCCCTCTAATGCCTCCATTCACTGAGAGATAAGTGAGAGAAAATCTGGTGTTCTGGTGTGTAAAGTGTGCCATTATCAGTCTAAATACACACACACACACACACACACACACACACACACACACACACACACACACACACACACACACACACACACACACACCTCCTCCTAACCTTCTACTCACTTAATTATTAATGCAGCTAATCAATGCTACGCTACACCTAAATCTAACCTGAGGCTCAGTAACCAAAAGGAAATCTTTTACCTCTTGTTTCTTCAGTAAAAGATGAAGGTTTTGTAAAATAAACTGTCAGATATTGGGGACATTTAGTCCTCATACTGTGAGATATACAAACATGTCCACACACACATACACACACATACAGTGTGACGAGGACAGATCAAGTTCTGAAATCCCCTCACCAGAGTTTGGCCGAAATGATGAGGGCTGAGAGAATCAGGAGAGATGAGATAGTTACAGTCACGTAAAACTGAGGATCCACTAGAGAGAGAGAGAGAGAGAGAGAGAGAGAGAGAGAGAGAGAGAGAGAGAGAGAGAGAGAGAGAGAGAGAGAGAGAGAGAGAGAGAGAGAGAGAGAGAGAGAGAGATTTTAAATAGATTAGAGAATACAAACAGAGGAACAAAAATATGAACACAGGCACAAAGAAAAAGCAGTGCTGGAAAATTTCAGATCAGAAATAAGAAGCCACAAGCAGCTAAAATGTGCACATTGCACTTCCTTAATGTGTGGGAAAGCTCAAAGAGAGGCATTGTGGGTAGTACACAGCTCAAACTTCCATTCAGATGCCCACCTTCTTCAATCTCTCTCTCCTCTGCATCCTGTTCTGGCTCCTGTCCCGAGTCCTTGGCTTCGATGGGCAGCGGCTGATGTTGGGTTTGGTTGGACTGGGTGTTCCTGCGACGTGGCCACACCTCAGGTGTGGCCTGCTTCACACCGTCGGCTTCCTGACTGGACAGGAAGTGATGTGTTTCATCCTCCAGCGGCTGTGTGGGACCCCAGTCGACTGCCCAGAGTGGAGTGGGCGTGGCCTGGGCTGTGGCGGACAGCTGCATGTCGGCAAGCTCGTCACCCCCGTGGCAAGAAGGAGGGCAAACTAGGACAGCAACCAGCAGGAGACACGAGAGAGCAGTGAGTCCAGAGATGGAGCTAGGCAGGAATGAAGGGGGAGAAAGAAGAATAATATAAACTCTATTGCTGTTTGATGTTTTGAGTAGTGATAAGTCACATAGACAGTTCCACAGTTTCTCCTTTCTTTTAATTACCATCGCTCCATCGCTTCTCTTTTCACTGTTTTTTTGCTCCTCCAATCATCTCTTGAAAGAGGGAGACGATGAAAGGGGGAGCGCTTGGCTCCTGACACTTACTGAAAGATCGTAAACAGATGGCTGTAGGGGGGAACGACGCTGCTGCTCGAGACAGAGAACACAAACAAACACATTAACTCATGTCTTTCAGTCAAACCTCAAGTATCAAAGCCACACTAAATGCCCCTGGAGAAATATTTATGTGCGTATACTGTACAAACACACACACACACACACACACACACACACACATTGATAAAACTAATTATACACCCACAAAAAAATCATTTACATACACACATGCACATACATTAATAAAACTATTCAATACATATACACAAGGGAATAAAACTAAAGCAACATAGAATTTTACCACACACACACACACACACACACACACACACACACACACACACACACACACACACACACACACACACACACACACACACACACACACACACACACACCTGTAGACACATCCACTGCTTTAATCCAGTTCCTGACTCAGGCAATAACTCAACAACTGAATTCAGATCCGATGACATCTTTTACACACCTACACGTGAAACAGTAAAACACGCATGCACATCCATACACACATCCATACAGTATACACATCCATACACACACACTCAACACATAAACACAAATGCATGCAGATCACCAGCGTATAGACAGCCATCAGTCCACATGCTTACCGCTCGCTGCTGATGGAGGGAGTGAGAGAGAGCCAGAGTGTGTCAGAGTGAGAAAAAGCATTGGTTGCCTTAGCGACAGAGACATGGAGAGAGAGAGAGAGAGAGAGAGAGAGAGAGAGAGAGAGAGAGAGAGAGAGAGAGAGAGAGAGAGAGGAGGGGGGCATTAGAGTGAGAAAGAGTATATATGTAAGAAAGAGTAAGAGAGGAAGGGAGAAAGAGGGCATAATTGAGAGGGAACGAACATACATAAGGAAGCGAGTGAGAGAGCAAGACAGAGAAAGCTTGGAAGAAAGAATATGCAACGGAGAATAGGAGAGAGCATTAGAAAGAAAACAAGAGGTGTGTGTGTGAGAGAGAGAGAGAGAGAGAGAGAGAGAGAGAGAGAGGAGGTTGTTCCTTTAAAAGACAGATTTAAATGCTAATTATGCTTTTTAACTGGTCCAATTAAACAGAGCTGGGAAGAAGAAAAATGGGATGGATTTTGAAGCTAGAAACAAAAAGATTCAAATAGAGCAAAAAATATCTTCATAATCTAGTGCAGAACAAGGGTTCAGGAAAAAGTCTTTCATTCATTTCAGGACAGACAAGATAAATAAAATTTGCAGAGGCAGAAATAAATCGATAAACATTCCATTTGGTATCGGGGAACGGAGCGTCACAATGAAGAGGGATCCTGGTATTTATGGACAGAAACATCAGTGATGATAAATAATCTCACACACACACACACACACACTGTCATAGCATGGCACGTTTATTGACTCCATGATGCAACATTTACATGAAGAACAATCTGTTGTCCACCCGCGCTCACTGCCCTGATGCCGCTCACGCAATCTGCTAAACTTCACACCTCATGTTCAAGCTCCTCCTTTCTTGTTCTCTCTCTCTCTTATTATATTTCTTTCTATCTCACTGCAAGACGCAGCGTAACCACGACGATCCGGACACCTCTTCTGCATAGTTGGCCGTGGAGTCTTCTTCATCATCTTCATCATTATCTGCTGAACGAGATGTGTTTCAGCGGCTATGTAAAGTCAGGAACACTTGCATTATGGAATAAACATATATAACTAAATATACATACAAAGGTTAGACATAAGCATCTCTCTCTCTCTCTCTCTCTTTCTTTTTCTTACCCTCACTCTCCTCCTGAGAGTCTCCGTCAGACTCCGCAAGCGAAGCGTCTAATCGGCTGTCTCGCCTCGCGTTCACGTCACCTCTGGAGTTTAAAAAAAAACACACAGAGCACAATTGTTATAAAGCCATTAACTGATTACCATCAATTAGTTGCCATTAATCCGGTTTTAGGTTCATTTTATTAGCAGAGATCAGGAATATATCTGAAGAAGCTCCCAGAGCACTTTTCCGAATCCCAGCTTATCGTGGCAGCTATTCAGTGGAAAGTGTATTACTGAGCAACCAGAATAAATGATGCAGTAACTAGAGTGAAACTAATAGGGAAAGAGAATGTAGTTACATTTTTGCACTGCAGCCTTGCATTCAAGCCTCCTTCAGTGAACAGCTGATAACGTCAACAAGACATACTGCATGTTATAAGTCCTGGTTACAGAATCGCACTTTTTACTTTTAAAATGATATCGTATGGTTTATATCTATGGTATATGGCAGGCACCCTTATCCAGAGTGCTTTAAAGTGTCTATCAGTCAAAACATCCTAGTCTAGTGGTTAAGGTGTTGGGCTACCAATCAGAAGGTTGTGAGCTTGATCCCAGGTCCACCAAGCTGCCATCGTTGGGCCCCTGAGCAAGGCCCTTAACCCTCAATTGCTCAGTTGTATTAAAAAAAATGAGATAATGTAAGTCGCTCTGGATGTCTGTTAGTAATATAGCAGGAAAAGAAACAGTGCAGGGGGCACGGTGGCTTCATGGTTAGCACGTTCGCCTCACACCTCCAGGGTTGGGGGTTCGAATCCCGCCTCCACCTTGTGTGTGTAGAGTTTGCATGTTCTCCCCGTGCCTCGGGGGTTTCCTCCAGGTACTCCGGTTTCCTCCCCGGTCCAAAGACATGCATAGTAGGTTGATTGGCATCTCTGGAAAATTGTCCATAGTGTGTGAATGTGTGAGTGAATGTGAGTGTGTGTGCCCTGTGATGGGTTGGCACTCCGTTCAGGGTGTATCCTGCCTTGATGCCCAAAGACGCCTGAGATAGGCACAGGCTCCCCGTGACCCGAGTAGTTCGGATAAGCGGTAGGAAATGAGTGAGTGAGTGAGTGAGTGAGAAACAGAGATGTTTTTTTTAGTTAGTTTTTAAGTGCTTCAGAAAGATGTAAGTCTAGATCCAATCTAAAAGTCCAATCCAATCAAAAAAATATGGAGCTGGAAACACCTTCTAATATATCTGCCCACTTTAATGAAGACTGAACATTTGATGGCTTTGGCAGGAAGGAGTTTATGCTAAATTTATAATGAATTCAGAAACTATGCTGAGGCTCATACTTTTCAAAAGCTCCTGGTTATACAGTTCCTCTTAACTATAATATACAGATGAAGAAGGGAAATAATTTATAATCACACTCTCAGGTGTCGCCCAGATGAGGTTTCTACCTCATATCCTCTCAGGGAGTTTTTCCTCAACTCCGTCTTGATGATTAGTGATATGTTTTTATCTCTAATTCAAATTTTGAACATTGTCATTGTTGGAAAGCTGCTTTGAGACAATATCCATTGTTAAAATATACAAATAAAATTGTATTGAGTCGAATGGAACTGAATGATCTACCTGAGAGAACTAATTAGCGTAGCACAATTAACGGCCCCTTTTTTAAGCGACATTACAGAATCAACAATACTGTATAATTCCATTGTAGATAGTCTTATTTTTTTCGTATTGTAGATAGTCCTCAAAAATCAGAATCCTACCTCATCAGTGAAGAATAAATCCAACACAGAACAACTTAAAGAAAACTTTTTGACAGTTATAGAAGGGAAGTTATTTATAATTACCGTCTGTTTTTTTTGTGTGTTTGTTTTCAACCTGAATCTGGTTCCTCTCAAGGTTTCTTCCTCATATCACCTAAGGGAGTTGTTCCTCATCACCACCACCTCTGACTTGTTCATTAAGGACAAATTTAATTTCATTCTAATTTTAGATATTCCTGGAATCCTGCTTTGTGACAACGTTCATTGTTAAAATGCACAAAACTGAACTGAATTATTTATTCTGTAGTATGTTAGACTGGGCCTGAGAGTTTAAAGAGTTAAAAAGCAAATGATGACTTGTGTCTTCCAACTAACGTGTTAATGTCACCTCCTCTGATGATGCTATTTATGAGCTGTGTATTGTTTCGGTGTTAGAGGAACGTCAAGTTGACGACAACGGGTTTGTGTCTCCTGACAGCTATTGCTACATCACGATACAATCGATGAGCACTAGGTCCAGCGTTATTGTTATAAATACAAGAATTTAAGCTGTCTGTGCTCTGAACAGGGATTACAAATGCGTCCCTAGGTAGCATTTTTTTTTCTCCCTAAATCAATATTTCAGTCAATACGTCTCTTTCTATCAGAACATAATGCGAGCTTTATTAAAAGGTCATACTGACAAAACAGTTACGAGACCGGAAAAGTCTGATTTGTCTGAAACATGATGCAGTAAGAGATATAAATCATAAAATATCACTCATTAACATTAGTGGATGATTAATGCCTTTCACATTTAGCCTAATTATATCCTCCAAAAGGGTAGTAGCTGACACTTCCAAGTCATAGAATTACTATGAACCTGGGAAGGTGTGAAGAAAAGTGTACTCGATTCTGTATAGATCTATAATCTATGAAGATATATTTTCAGGAAATATTCATTCATTCATTCATTTCCTACCGCTTATCCAAACTTCTCGGGGAGCCTGTGGTGTCATCGGGCATCAAGGCAGGATACACCCTGGACGGAGTGCCAACCCATCGCAGGGCACATACACACACACTCTCATTCACTCACACACTCACACACTACAGACAATTTTCCAGAGATGCCAATCAACCTACCATGCATGTCTTTGGACCGGGGGAGGAAACCGGAGTACCGGGAGGAAACCCCCGAGGCACGGGGAGAACATGCAAACTCCACACACACACACAAGGCGGAGGTGGGAATCGAACCCCCATCCCTGGAGGTGTGAGGCGAACATGTTAACCACTAAGCCACCGTGTCCCCCTTTTCAGGAAATATCTCTATCAGATTTCTAAATGCAAGCAAAAATACAAAATATCAAATACTGATATGGTATATTCTTAGCATAAAGTAGTACATGCACCATCAGAAAGAGGTAGTTGTACTAAGAGGACGTTGCCAGACTGGCTCATAAAGGAAGTGTTATAGACAGTCGAGATCAGGAATCTGGACACGAGATCACTTTCTCATATCCTCTCAGGGAGTTTTTCCTCAGCACCTTGCTCATTAAGGATAAATATGAATTTAAATGTCAGATATCATTTCTATTCTAAATTTTTTAATACATCTGTGAAGCTACCATGTGGAAATGTCCATTGATAAAAAGCTCTATACAAATAAAAATTCAATTGAATTACAATGAGATCATAGAAACCGTACAGATGAAGAATGTAAAAATGTTTCCTAGTCTGAAGAATCTTCAGTGAAACATGCAGATGGTAGGATCAGAATTTGGCAGCAACAGTTTGAATCCATGGACCCGACCTGGTTTATGTCTCCAGTCCAGCCTGGTGGAGGGGGTGTAATGGTGTGGTTTAATTGGTACACACTGGGACCCTTCACATCAATTGTTGGAACGCCACATCCTGTGTGAATTACGGTTTCAAATCCTGTGCATCTCTTTAAAACCATAAATCTCCAATATTTTAACGGCGTCTACCGTCTTAATGAACAATGTGGCAAAGTACAAGTCGTGTCAAACTGATCCGTGAACATTGACAGTGAGTTAACGAACTACCACTAGAACACTTTTGGGATGAATATGCAGCTGACAAATCTGCAGCAATTATGTTTGCTTGCCAAGCAAAAAAAAATGTTGCATTTGCAAATCTAATATTTAAAGTTTGTATAGAAAGCACTTCACAAAACAGCCATGTAATGAGAACATGACCGGTGTGTTTCTTAGACATTTAGCTGTGGCATGATAGATAATAATGTTAAACTGTTCAAATTAACATACGAAGTATATCAAGAGGATTCTCACTTACAGTTCAGAGTATTCTCTCCGCTGGTGAGGTCAAAGCATGAGGCAACTAGAAGCCCTGGTATTTGATTGACACAATCCGTGACACCAGCAGTACTGCTGTGATTGGTCAGTCGCCTCATTGTGCCTAAGAAAGATGAGAGAAGAAAATCAAACATATTATCAGTTGAAACTAAGCTCACAGATCGATCATATACTAAACGTAATGTAAATTAAGAACAAAATGGAGTCACTGTCTTGAGACTGGCATAATTTGTCTCTGTAGTATAAATGGTTTCTTAGCACTGCTAAGGGTTTTTATTTCTCCCCCATCTTTAATGTATCACTTCAAAACCACATGTGCTCCTGCAGCACATGAAATGATGAACTGGCATCATTACCACGCTTTGCCTTCTCAATTAGATCATCACATTACACTGCACACATTCCTGTGAGCAGCTCTGATTTATCTGGTAGTACTGTTTGCAGGTTTTGGAATAATATCATTCTACAGAAAAAATATTCCCCGATTCCAGAGAAAGGAGATTAAAAGGAAAGCCTCGTTGAAAAACCCTGCTGGCCTCGAGCAAAGAGCTTCCTTCTTTCTTTCTTTTCTCTGCCTGTGTTCTCTAAGCCACTGGCACTTACAGTGCATCAGATGTGGCATTGCTGAAAGCAAGCATCCAGAGCCATGACGCCTTCCATTAATAAATCCATTACATAGCCTTAGGTCAGGGAACAAACGTGGGTCTATTGTGGAGGACAAAATACTGAACGCAGCAGGATTCGGCCAGGCAGATTAAAAGAGGCCGTTTATGGAAGGAGATGCTAATGGGAAGCGTGTGAACTGAAAGCTTAACAGGATACTTACTGCAGCTCGTCTGACGATCCTCCAGTTATTTGGAATAAAACAAATATTATCCATTTAAACTGATACCTTAATGATAATACGAGCTGGCTTCTAATATCGCCGGAGAAGACGTGTGGCCCCGTTTTCAGCACATAAAACATTTTTTTTTTAGCATATTAATTCAGCTAGTCAGCTGCTGCAAACCTAGCAGGAAACATATGCAGTTATAATAAAAAGTCTAGATTAACTCCTTAAAATAAACACATTACAATGGTTATCTTTGACAATTTGTGCAGCACATATGCTTTAAACGAAGCACAGGTTTGCTAGCAGGCTAGTTTCTTAACTAGACAACATGCTAGTATGTGAAGCTGCTAGCATGATAAAGTAAACATTTACGTTAACAGTCATGTTTAGCTAGAGTAGTTAGCTACATACGCTCACCTGTGAACCAGGAGAGTGATGTTAAAATTTCATTTTTATTCAGTTATCTTCAAAATCTTATTTTATTGTGTTTATTGTCATTTTTATTTAAAGAAGGTTGTAGTTACCAGTTTCAATTATTAAAACGTTCCTGAAACCGTGTTAAGTAATCTTAGATAGAATTGCTGATGTGGTTTGTGACACTGTATGAGATGCTGTTATCTATTTAAAAAAAAAAAAAAAAGGACAAAGAGATGTCGCCGAGCTGAAAACTGTAGTGCCAGCAAGTTTGAAGTCAGAATCAGATTTTTCATCTCAGCAGACTCAGGTAGGAGGTACAGCAGATTTCCAGTGTTTGAAGGCATAATTGTATATTAGACATGATTCAGCTGATGATATAGCTCAAAAATGTGTGTTTTTTTTTTTTTTTATTACATGAACTTTTTCTGCTTGTTATTACATGCAAATTTGTGATGATGTAGGCATTCGGTTTGTACAGTGCTAACCTGAAGGCTATAAACTTCCCTTATGTTTTTAGCTCCTTTAGAATCATTTAAAGCTCAGCTTGGGATAACAGACATGTCTTAAAACGAGGGGAACCGTGTATATCACGTTTGGCCAAGGCACAACAGAAATCTCAGTTGTATATTAACGCAGTGTAAATGATACAAACAGTGTTGATTATCTACACTGTCTGTTGCACCGAGTGTGTGTAACATGTTATTCCTGGAGTTTAGACCTGTTTTCCAATTGAGCACACGGATAGTGGATCTTCCATTGGCCAGGAACGTGTGGTCGCCTCGGGCACTCAGTCTCAGCCTCCCAGTGACATCATCGATCCTGCTGCAGCCAGTCACCTCTGACCCCCAGTCCTGAATCTGGTTTAGTGGATTTGCTGCTCCATCACACACCTCCCATACACACACGCTCCCGTCGGTCGAGCCACTGAACACCAGAGGACCCTGAGACTGAGAAGACACAGAGATTACAATTACTACTACCACTACTATTACTGCTACTACTAATCTTACTAGATGTGCTACTTCTTCTACTACTGCTATTAATGCTACTAATACAGTTGCGTCTACTAGTAGTAGTCCTATTAGAGCTGCTACCACTACTATTGCTACTACTACTACTATTACACTTACTAGTACTCCTTCTAGATCTGCTACTTCTTGTATGAATGCTATTTATGCTACTAATACAATTACTTCTAACTCTGCTACTACCAAAGCTACTACTACTACTACGACTACTACTCCAACTAGAGCTGTTGCTTCTTCTACTACTGCTATTTATTCTACCAATACACTTACAGTACTTCTACTAATACGACTACTAATAACTACTGTTACTACTGCTACTCCTGTCTACTGTTTTTATTACTTCTGCTACTCCTGCTATTTCTGTTACTAGTGTGTCTATTAATACCGCTAGTTTTACTACAAAGAAACAGAAACGCTGTTGAATTCTCACAATAAATGAAACCTGTACACTCATTCAAGGTTGTGTTTGATCAAACAGAGCCTTGATGACTCTTTCCGAATAGCCTGGATGATTTCTACAAATTACTTCCAGCATTTCCACAGCCATGTAAATATGATGTGCAGCGTTTGCTACTGATTACATTTCATTTCTAACCACGACTTTCCTGAGCAAGGCCAAGTCAGGTCTAGTTTATTTAAATATATATACGGAATAACACTTTTGTTGAAAATGGATGAATTACAGATCAAATCACAGAGTGTATGTATTAATTCCAGCTCTCCTTCCATTAACCCTGCAGAGTAACTTTAGCATAATATCTTGATACCTAAAAGAATCCTGACCACAGTATGGGAAAGAAGATAAATACATTTTTTAAATGCACTTAAATTCACATTGTGTTTATTATTATTATTATTATTATTATTATTATTATTATTATTATTATTATTATTATTATTCAGTAGATAGTGGCTTTCACTTTCTGATGTATAAAAGACAAATAACAGTAATAATAAACACATCAAGCAAGACAGGGCTTGAACGTTTGGACAGTCTCAGAAGAATAGTATTCATATTTGGCTTTGGCATTGAAGCATGGAAGCTGAATATTAAAATGTGATAAAAATGTGATAAAATGTGCTGAGTTGATGCCACTTAAACACGGAGGCTTTGTGTTAGACAAGGCACTGTTGCCATGGCACCCACCCACCTGTAGTGTCGTGACAGCATCCAGGTGCACTTTGACTGATTGACGGTTCTCCTGAGAGATCCAGTCCCACACCTGCAGCTTCCCAGCATCTGTCACACAACCCCAGAGCCACTGCTGACTCATACGCAAATACTGACCGAGCATACACACAAAGCTATACACGCCCACTCATCTATACAATCTATGCAATCTCAGACACACATTCACATTATGCACAACTATACACACGTTCCATTCTCTACACACATTCAACTGTATACACACATTCCATTCTATACACTCATTCACCCACAACTATACACACATTCCATTCTATAAACTCATTCACCCACAACTATACACACATTCCATTCTATAAACTCATTCACCCACAACTATACACACATTCCATTCTATACACTCATTCACCCACAACTATACACACATTCCATTCTATAAACTCATTCACCCACAACTATACACACATTCCATTCTATACACTCATTCACCCACAACTATACACACATTCCATTCTATACACTCATTCACCCACAACTATACACACATTCCATTCTATACACTCATTTACTCCCAACTATACACACATTCCATTCTCTACACACATTCAACTGTATACACACATTCCATTCTATACACTCATTCACCCACAACTATACACACATTCCATTCTATAAACTCATTCACCCACAACTATACACACATTCCATTCTATAAACTCATTCACCCACAACTATACACACATTCCATTCTATAAACTCATTCACCCACAACTATACACACATTCCATTCTATACACTCATTCACCCACAACTATACACACATTCCATTCTATACACTCATTCACCCACAACTATACACACATTCCATTCTATACACTCATTCACCCACAACTATACACACATTCTATTCTATACACTCATTTACTCCCAACTATACACACATTCCATTCTCTACACACATTCAACTGTATACACACATTCCATTCTATACACTCATTCACCCACAACTATACACACATTCCATTCTATAAACTCATTCACCCACAACTATACACACATTCCATTCTATACACTCATTCACCCACAACTATACACACATTCCATTCTATACACTCATTCACCCACAACTATACACACATTCCATTCTATACACTCATTTACTCCCAACTATACACACATTCCATTCTCTACACACATTCAGCTGTATACACACATTCCATTCTATACACTCATTCACCCACAACTATACACACATTCCATTCTCTACACACATTCAACTATATACACACATTCCATTCTATACACTCATTTAATGTATATATATATACATATACATCCATATATTCAGACTGTATGTTCATATACACATATATACATACTATCTTCCCCTTTAAACACACCAACTCATTAAATACACTGATTCATATGTATAACCCTGTTCCCAAATACGCCAATCAGCTAGAACATTAAAACCATCTGCAAAGTATTGTGCCGATCTAAAAAGTTCTAAACCAAAACAGTGTAAACAGTTCCAAACTAAAACAGTTCTAGCCATCAAGGCATGGACTCCACAAGTCTTTAGCAGCAGATCCTTTAATTCCTGTAAGTTGCGATGTGGCACTTCCATGGATCAGACTTGTTTGTCCAGCAAATCCCACAGATGCTCGATCAGACTGAGATCTGAGAAATTTGGAGGCCAGGACAAACCAAGAACTCTTTGTCATGTTCCTCAAACCATACCTGAACTGTTTTTTGCACTGTGGCACGGAGTGTTATCCTGCTGCAAGAGCAATGTCGTTAGGGGATACTGTTACCATGAAGCAGTGTACATGGTCTGCAACAATGTTTAGGTAGGTGGTACGTGTCAAAGTAACATCCACATGAATGCCAGAAGCCAAGCTTTCCTAGCAGAACATTGCCCAGAGCATAGTCACTCTGCCTGGTTTGTGTACACGTTTGTGTACACACACAGCAAGCTATGATACACCGTGTGTTCTGACACCTTTCTATAATAGCCAGCAGTCACTTTCTCAGCAATTTGTGCTATAGTAGCTCACCTGTGGGGTTGGAACAGACGGGCTAGACGTTATCCCTCTCTGCTTCAGTGAGATTTTTGAGCTCATGACCCTGTGGATGTTCTTTCTTGCAGCTGTTTTTGTAGGTACTAACCACTGCATACCGGAAACACCCCAAATGACCTGCTACTATTACGAAGCTCTGACTCTTTCATCTAGCCATCGCAATTCGGCTCTTGTCGACATTGCTCAGATCCTTAAACTTGCAGATTTTTCCTGCTCCTGAACTGCTTCCTGCTGGATACTTGAGACTTGAGCTTCACTTGCTGTCTAATAGAACCCACCGCTTGCCAGGTGCCATTGTAACAAGATAATCGACGGTACTCACTTCACCTGTCAGCGGTTTTAATATTATGGCCGATCGGCGAATATATTGTTTCTTAATAGCAATATGCATGTACAGATTCTCACACACGGTTCTCCCGCTACACACATCACACTTCTATACACTCTCACATACAGTATAAAGCACTCTCACCTGAGCCTGTCACAATGTAGCCCTTCCACTCCGCTATAAAGCACAGGCTTGTGACTGCATTGTAAGTGTAGATTGATTTCACACACTGGCCTGGCAAGGAGACAGACACACAGCAGGTTATGATTCATATTTCATTTAGATATACAGTATATATATATATACATACATAGATAGATATTTATCACTGTCGACTGTAAATACATCTGGTCTTAATTTACTACACAGGCATTAAGGATATGCAAGTGCTTTCGAAATGAACCGTTTTAACCGTCGGAACATTCCAGCACTGACATTAATACCCAGACATTCATTAACTCGCACGTCAATGTGAAGGAAAAAAAAAGACTCCATCTGTCAATATTTCGATAAAAACAGCAGCACAGATGTTGTGTGTATGTATAGAAGAAGCCACGTCCAGAGTCAGCGTTCTTTACTTCCACATGCTGCTTGATAAAAGGCTTAATAAGAACATTTCCGATGGCATTCAGTGTTAGTATTAGATGTCTTAAATGGAGTTAGATAGAAGATCGGCTACCTTGGGCTGACAGATAAGTCTATTCATTTCTGTGTCTACACTAGTTTTGCAAATCTAATGGAATATAGTTCAACGGTTTATTTAAATATGACGTGGAAATTTCCGTAGTGAAATTTTATTAGGAACTTCATCAGCATCACTACCGTGAATTGTTCTAATGCTCCAGTGTTATTTGTATGTATCTTGTTTGCGAATCAAAATGCTTTGCACCCTCTGTGGCAGCTCTGTGGTAGTTTGAACTTTTTTATAAACCGATTCCGACTCCACGTTAAAGCTACAGGCTGCACATTTTTAAATTTCTGTTCCTAATTTCAATTTATTACTCTTAAGTCGATCAAACTTTCTAAATAAACCCATGTGCCGCCACCCACGGGAGGAACGTTTCACAGCGGTGGATAATAATAACTGATTATGCCCTATTAAAAAAATGCCCTTTCATCCCGTTTCCAATCAGTTAAACAAATATCTATTCATTAACTTCAACAGAAACCCGAATGCTAAACATGAGGCAGAAGCCACATCCCTAACAGGCAGATGTTAGCATACAATTTTCATATCGTAATAACTTCATAACATCATGAAAACAATGTATCAATAATAATAATAATAATAATAATAATAATAATAATAATAATAATAATAAAAAAGACAAAACAAAACAAAAACATGATCTAGTGTGTAACCAGGCAACTGTTGAGTGCATGGGAGGTATGATTCATGTGGAGATCGAGGTCCGGATTTATCGATGGGATTAAGAACGGTGAGAGCGTGACTCACCAGAGCTCAGAGTCCATATCCGTACACAGCAGTCGGTGGAGCCACTTATGATAAACCTTTCCTTCTCAGACAGATGCAGAGCAGATGCTAGAGAGCGAGACATAGTGACATACAGAGATAGAGAGAGAGAGAGAGAGAGAGAGAGAGAGAGAGAGAGAGAGAGAGAGAGAGAGAGAGAGAGAGAGAGAGAGAGAGAATGGGCAATTTGCCAAAGAGCACGATTAAATAAAGAAAATGGAAAAAAATGTTCATTGTATGGGGTTATAATAAAGGAGAAAGGTAAACATCAATTATAATTTTATGTGTGTATGTAGGCCTCTGTGTGTGTGTGTGTGTGTGTGTGTGTGTGTGTGTGTGTGTGTGTGTGTGTGTGTGTGTGTGTGTGTGTACCTAATTTCCTGCAGTATTCTGCAGGTGGTGTACTAAGACATGTGACGCCACCGCTGTGACCTCCGAGATTGCGCTGCTCTGTTGCCGTGGGAACGTGCCACACCTTCACCGTGGTATCACGACTTGGAAAGGATATAGCATTAAGCTGTGATTTCAAACTCTTTTCAAGTGACAAATCCTATAAATTTACTCGTGGACTAAAAAAAAAAAAAAACTTCCAGTACCTTCCAGAAATCACGAGGTTGTCCACGGCAGCTACGCAAGTGATGATGTCACTGTGACCTTTTAGAGTCCTGAGGCGAAACTTGGCCTTTTCCCACAATGCTTTAAGAGATGAAAATTCAGCATCTGGAACCAAAATATGGATGCTAGTATCCAGTATTAATGATGCCTGAATTTTTTTAGTATAGAACAATGGAATTAAAAAATAAATAAATAAATAAATAAATAAATAAATAAATAAAATCACATGGTAGAATTGAAAACGGACACATCAGAGTGAGAGATGAGGTGCTTTCATATGTATGAGCAGGAATGAATAGAGCAGTGTGTTTGACCTGAGTCTGGGAGCTTCTGCCTTTGTCCTCCACCCTCTCTCTCTTTTATCTCCCGCTCAGCTCCACTTTTTGTCTTATCCTCTGTCTCCTGGTGGTCTTCACGTGCTAGCTTCACCGCCGGAGTGTGATCAGCGTGATGCTCGGTTCCGCTCTCTCTGTGGCCGGCAAATAGAATAAAACAACATTCAGTCATTCATTCATCTTCACTCATCTTCATTCATGTCCTGGGATCAGTGCGCATGAGGCATGAATGCACAAAGGATGAGAAGCCAGACTATTACAGAACATTACATTCAGGCATGGAAGGTCAGAAACCTGTGGGTGTTGGTGTGTGTGTGTGTGTGTGTGTGTGTGTGTGTGTGTGTGTGTGTGTGTGTGTGTATGTGTGTGTCCTTTAGATAACTTTGTCAGAAGACACATCACAACATATAGGGAGTAAGACTCTGTGGACCACCAATAAAACTTTTCAGAGAAGAAATAGCTGTGGGCATCAGGAAGTACAATTCACACACTTTTGTCTTAAACACATACACACACACACACACACACACACACACACACACACACACACACACACACACACACACACACACACACACACTTCTGTCTTTCTCACACTTACACTTGTCTTTTCATTTTATCCCCCTTTTCGCCCACAATATATTGGGTTTGCTGCAGGCCAGAAAGTTGCAGCAGGAGCTCAGCCAATCTGCTGCGAAGCTCTGCCTTCTTTGAGACCTGAGAGATGAACAGAAAGAAAGAAAGAAAGAAAGAAAGAAAGAAAGAAAGAAAGAAAGAAAGAAAGAAAGAAAGAAAGAAAGAATTCTATTATCAGTATGCCAATTAAGTTGAATGAGAATCAAGCAACAAAAAACAATTCTCATGGCTGCAGATCTTATGCTGCACTGAAATATTAAAAAACACTAAATACACTCAGTGTCCACTTTATTAGGAAAACCCATATGCCTGCAAAAGAAAAACTATCTCAGTGACATGAGCAATATGGTTTGAGAATTTCAGGAACTGTTGATTTCGTGAGATTTACTCTGTAGAGTTTACACAGAATGGCGAAAAAAACAAAAAACTTCACACAAGCAGCTCTGTGGGTGTGTGGTGAGAGAGGAGAGAACTCAGAGGAGAAAAGCCAAAGCTGTGGCTTCTTTCTGAGCCGATAGCCATGGAACCCCAGGCATTCTTCTGCTGTTGTAGCCTCTTTAAGGTTTGATAAGTTCTGAGATGCTTCTGAGATGCGTTGAGAACTACAGTTGTCAAATGTTCAAACACATTATTGTCACGGTGTGTAAAAATGTGCAGGAACGGAGGTGTAAGGATGGATGTGAAATATCTCATCACAAATATGTCATACCTAATGTCAAACATTAAAGCTACTGTATGTGATTTTTCCACTTTGACATGGGTTTGCAATCACAGGCATTTTTTTTTTTTTTTGTATTTTTGCATATAAACTGTGTATGAATCACAGAATATACGGGGTAAAGCAATGGCCAATAAATGTGCACCTCTAAGCTTCTGGATATCATGATGAATTTCTGAACATTTAAAGGCGCGCTGCACAAGTTGATCGGTATCACGATCTGATATCCATACTGTTATCTATTTTGTGCAGAAAATAATTTGCAACAGTACCATCAATCATGTCTATCTGTATCTTTAAGATCATCATGCTCATGGTGTGACTTGGGTACCAAAGTTTCTCGAAGAAACGTTACAAAACTAAACCAGGAACCAGCACTAACTGAACAGTGTCAAGAACGTGGTCTGTGTTCTTATTACGGCTTATCTCTGTTTCTCGTACATTATAAATCATCACAGCTGACCGTTGCTTGCTTGACTGACATCACTGACATTTTAAACATTGCTGGACGCCCCATAAGAGAGACTCCGTACTCAATTTCTTGCAGAGATTGAGCACCTTAGAGGTTTCTGCCATCATGTTGTGCAGTGCCTTTGGCTGAACCTGCTTTAATCTGAAGTAGATGTCTCCTGGGCTGTATAATCAAGCACTAAAAATGTAAACACAGTCCAGCTGCGTTAACAAAAAAAAAAAAAGGAATCTTCTCTTAATGCTCCTACGTGACTTTAATAATTTGGTTGTGTGCACAAGCATATGAGTGTAGGCTAGAACCAAGGAGTGCACGTCTGATTAAATCAGCCTGGAATTACAGCAGAGTTGCTGATATGTAAAGAATAAATCATGACAGACTGCTATAGGAAATGAACCCAAACAGTTACCTCCCTGAAAAATGGCATATAAGTCCTAACGTGTTTTATTCCTCTTACGCCACAGGGAATCGTAAATTCTAATTCGTTCACATGTGATGTGATGAAATGTGACACTTTTAAAAGTTTATAGTTCCATCTAGAAGTTTGTGGAATGTCCACAAGCAAGAAAAAAGCTCCTGTTATCGATTGCTTTATAGCAGCTACAGTCTCAGGACAAGGTTATTTCTTTTGTTTATCTTGGAAACGTACAACAAAAGCAGAATTGCAAAAGAAAGTGAAATATTTCATATTTATTTTATTTAAATATAAAAAAGTCTGATCTGTCAAAATTCTCATATTTAGCTTCTGACCTTAAATTAAATTTTCAGTGTAATAAAAAATATATATATGGTTGTTCCTATACTTTTGGAGGGCTGTGTTTAAGCAGTAAATCCCTTATTAAGTCGATAAGACAAAAAAACAAACAGCACCTAGAGCCAATGAGCACGATTGTAAACTATAAGACTATAAACATGCATCATTTCTGTACTGAAGATCATCCAGTAGCAGAAAACTTGCTGACTTTTACAAACTCCTTCCTTAAACGTTTAATAAATGTCTCCATACAGAAAACCTCACCTCAAAATGACTTCTTTTTTTTTTTTTTTTTTTTTAATCCAGGCATTGTTAGGTCTAGATTAGGTGGAGCGTCCGTCTTACAAATCCACAAACAATAAGGTTTTAGAACAAGCGCATTCATACCGTATAAACCTGGAAATTGTGGTACAGCTGGAACATAAATGCTGCTGAAAATATGAGAAAATGCTGCTGTTCTGGAAAATGAATACGCAGCCTTTTCAATCGGAAAATTGAACAGAATGTTAGAGCTACATGAGTGGTAAAGACACCCGATCAGAAACAGCAATCACTTTATATACCTCATATGTACTTCACATACGTTGTCCAATCACAGAAACGACGTGTGACACATAAACAGTAGTTTAAAAGTTTTATCCCTTTGGCTTTTGTCTTTGTTTTTCTTTCCTTTGTGTGTCCCATGAGGCTTAAAACAGCTAATAAAGAATTATGTGGTGACATTTTTTTTCTCATTTACGTGAAAGTGCAAGACGAGTTATTATTTAAAGCATCTGTAAGCGGATTTTATCAAATCATGGTTGTAAGAAGGATGAACGCAGGATTAATAACGTATAGTGTGAGACGTGAGATCACGAAGAACCAGGGTTAACGGCATCAGAAGTGTGAAACGTGAAACACGATAACCCAGGATAATGTTCACTGGAGTTTCCGATCACTTAGAGTGAAATATCTTAAGAATGAAATTGCTTTGGATAAAATAATCTGCCAGTTTAATTCATACAGATTTTGTATTTTTTTTTTTTTTTTAAAGCAAGTTTTATGAGCAAGTGACCACGAAAAAAAAGCTGAGAATTTCTTGCCGGTATTTCAGACTAAAAAATAAATAAATACTGCGGTCACTGAAAAGCTGTGATATTGTTTAGACAGAGACAAATGACCCATGTCCAAGATTATCTTCTGGGAACATGATGCAGCTGCTACTGTTGGCATACAATATGTGTCCATATATTTGGGATCCAGTAGGAAAAGTTAGCAGTAAGAACTTTTTATTATGGTTTTCTGGCAAGTGCTTTCTCTTGGTCAGATACATGAGGCCATGAATTTAATGGTAGGTCATGTATTTATTAGTATGTTATTACAATACCATTTTAATATGCTTTCCGTTTAGTAACGTAACGTAACGTAACGTAAGAGTAACATATTTTAACAACCCAACAACCCCTTGAAAAACCATTGAACAACACAATTTGGCTGGAAAGAAAAAACCCCGAAACATTCATTCATTCATTCATTCATTCATTTTCTACCGCTTATCCGAACTACCTCGGGTCACGGGGAGCCTGTGCCTATCTCAGGCGTCATCGGGCATCAAGGCAGGATACACCCTGGACGGAGTGCCATCCCATGGCAGGGCACACACACACTCTCATTCACTCACACACACTACGGACAATTTTCCAGAGATACCAATCAACCTACCATGCATGTCTTTGGACCGGGAGAGGAAACCGGAGTACCCGGAGGAACCCCCCGAGGCACGGGGAGAACATGCAAACTCCACACACACAAGGCGGAGGCGGGAATCGAACCCCCAACCCTGGAGGTGTGAGGCGAACGTGCTAACCACTAAGCCACCGTGCCCCCTGTATCAAATACTATTTCCCTCAAATGCTCAAACATCTACCACTGCGCTATATAAATAAGGATATAATAATCTCTTAAACACGTTGAGCGTCTTAAACACATCTGCACACATTTGCTTTATATAGTATGTGTCATTTACTTCTTACTTCTGTGTTGTTTCCTGTAGGTCTGTGTTTTATGTCCTCTAGGAACGCTGTTAAGTTTTTTTTTCGGTGTACTGCGTCAGGTATACGGTTGAAATGACAATTAAAGGTTCTTGACTTGACGTTCTTGACTCGGCAGTATGTTAACGCAGAGTTTTTCAAACAAATCGATTCGGTTTTATGTTATTATAGAAATTCTATTCGGTTATTGAGTTGCACAATTTTTGGAAGTACATTACATATACATTCATAGCATTTGGTAGATACCTTTATTCAGGGCAACTTACATTTATCGCATTTATACAGCTGAGCAGTTGAGGGATAAGGGCCTTGCTCAAGGGCCCAGCACTCAGTGACAGCTTGACGGTGCTGGGATTTAAACTCATAACCTTCTGATCCTTCTGAACGCCTTAACCACTTAGCTACTATATACTGTATGTTGTTATCCGATATATTTACTAGGTTATACGTAGGTTTCGTTCCCATTTATGGTATATTATGTGTTCGTTGTGCATGTAAGTCTTGTGAATCGTCTCATGTTAAGTCTTAGTCCTCTCTGTTGCTCTTCTGTTGTAGGGGTTCTGACACCAACTTTCTCTACTCTGTATTCTACAATGTAAAAGATCGCTTTCTGCTTTAAATAAATAAATAAACTCATTTTGAAGATAACCTTTGAAAATAACACAAGTATTCAAGATATGAATATTAAAATTTTTTATAACAATTGTATTTAAAGAGAAGAAAAAAGGTCACATATCGTAATCGGCTAATCTTGTTGTGTACTATACAGCGTTCCGTAGAGAAAAAGGCTGAAGAGTTTATAGAAGCGTTTCCTGATAGAGTTTATATCAATTTGTATTCATTATTTATTATACATCAATCTTATTCAAACAGCCTAGTGGGAGAGATAAGAGACCGTGACATGAATACATAAGCATTCGAGCAATCGCTGTCTGTGAGACATACGTACAGTATGCCCGTGCCGGGATGTTGATATTCAACCTACCGAAGGTGCTGCAGATAAACGGCATGTAAACGATTATTACTGTGAAAATTAAATGCTGATTATGGACTATCCAGTCCTGTGCATTGCTTCATCAGAAGGCAATGATCTAGATAAACACTGAAATATTATTGTGTTATCAGTTTTGGACACAAGTCGACGTTTAAAAGGTTTCCTCCTTTACCGACATTTCACCAGATCCATCCAGAGACAGGTGGGATCTAGATCGAAGCGTGGGAGCGCCAAACTGCTCTAAGCACAGAATTTAAAGTACCAGACGTAATCAGTGCTAATTAATTTGCATAACCGAGCAATGATTCACGCAGGCTTTGTCACAGACTAAATCACTGTCATAGCTCCACCTTGTGTACTTCCAAGAGAAATAAAAAAATGTTTAGAAATCTGTTGCTTTATCACTTCACTAACACAGTGGTCAAGGGAATGTAAGGGAAGCCACCGGGTCTCCTCATTTCTCAGTTTGCATTAGCGTTTTAAGAAGTAGCCCATAAACAGAGCTTAAAAAGAAACCTTTAAACTCTAAGTGCTCTTCAGGGAGGTGAAAATGAATCGGCGTAATAACTGTTCTTCTGCAACTCTGTGTCCATGGAGACCATTGAGATGTTGTTGTTGGTTTTTTTTGTACTTCTGCCTCCAGTTTTTTTTTTTAGATAATGTTACAGAATGTAGATTTACAGGAGTAATAATACAGCCAAATGTGGTTGTACTCCTTCAGTAAACACAGTGCATATAAGCTAAATCAAGTCAGCGACTTCCAGGAAGCACAGAGCATGTACAGAAAAAGACAGTCGCACAGTCTTACTGAGCCTTAGCCTAAGAAGAAAAGAATTTAGCTGAGAATGCGATCATTTTTTAGGAGTAAATTATTGTGCATGGACCAGACTTTCTCCTGCTCAGGATGTCCATTTTTTTGTTATTCTACAAAAATACAACATATATATATACACATACACACTAATAAAAAAGAAATCTTGTTCAATATGATCCTTTTACAAGTCGGTTATCTAGTGTCCACTTGGCTGACATCTCCTTTGCTGTGTACTCATGCTAAAAGTGTCAAGTGCCCCCCCAAAAAGTTTATCTAAGTTTATCTATCCTGTGTCACTTTACAGATAATTTGACATCAGTAGCATCTCTAATGATCATAGTGTAACCGTATTTACGTACATCTAAACGACCATAGTGCAACCGGATTTGCATCTCTGATGAATATAGTGTGACTGTATTTTCATCTCTGCCCGTGACCAGAGAATAGTTCGGATAAGCGGTAGAAAATTAACGAATGGATGAATGAACATAGTGTTACATTAGTTACATCTCTAATGAACATAGTGCAAACGAATGTACATCTCTAATAATCATAGCGGAACCGTATTTGCATCTCTAATTAGCATACATCTATACTAAACTTACTGTAACTGTATTTACTTATCTAATAAACATAGTGACTGGATTTACATCTATACTAAACTTACTGTAACTGTATTTACATATCTAATGAACAACAGTGTAACTGTGTTTGGATCTCTATTGACCACTGCGTAACCAGACTTACGTCTCCAATGAACATGGTTTTACCATATTTACATCTCTACTAAACATAGTGTAACTGTATTCACATATTTATGAATATAATGAACATATATAACTATATACTTGTCTAATTGCTAAGTCGATCATTCATTGATTTTAGTTGATTTTATGACCTAAAAAACGTCATCTAATTTGCCTGACAGAAAGCGAGGATGTTCTGCAAGTCCCAGTTCGAGAGCATGCGACATAAGGAAAAAGAGAAAGGGCTTCCAGGCAGTGTCGGATAATATCACTGCAGAGTAATACTGCATCTCCCATTTAATGGTGCAGAAAATCATTTCCTAAAAGTTATTACTATTTTTGAGCTAAAACACACACTAGTGTACTCTGATGTTAAATCACAGAGAATAAGTAAACAGTGTATGTGGATCTGTGCGACAAACGCAGCAAGACATTTTGTTATCTTTTATCTCTAGCTTCTTCATAGAATGTCAGAAACAGTCATTGATCACAATCACATCAATTTTAGCTCAGAATTTGTGATTAATTCACAGCATGTTAGTAAAAAGAAAAGGATTTGAAACATTCTGGGCATATATTAAATTTGCAAAAATGAATTTAAAAAATGCTAAAAGATTTAAAAATGATTATATGTATATGTATATTATATTGATATGAAGATATGAAGCTTGTACACCCTGTATGATACTTACACGAATAATAAACTAATGCATTATTATTTTATTACGAATAACAAGGTTGTGCATCTTTTAGCTTATTAATATTTTGTGCTTTTTTAAATTATTATTATTATTTTACTTGAACATTACTCATTTTAAAACTTATACTATAAATATTATTTGGCCATTAAATAGAAGACAATGTGGTAAACAGGTAATATGAGACGACCCCCTGGGGAAAGGGGGGGGGGGTTCAGTTCAAGAAGGATTAAAACTCATCTGATCCTCAGGGTCACTTCTACTTAATAGCTCTTAATAAAATAAATGCCGGGTTGTAGCCTTTTAGTCTATATAGAATATTTAAATATATATATATATATATATATATATATATATATATATATATATATATCTTATATTCAGGGATTTGTATCTCTGCAGTAAATCTTTCTTGTGGTCATGTAACACAGCTTTGCATAGTTTCTTGATTTGATGATGTGTTGTTATTGTTTTTCTTTACTACATCAGTGACAGTAAACCCTTCTTTACGCCTTACATATGCATACAGTGATGATTATAAATTCATTAGGGAATTGCTTATTTAATATAGGAGACCAGGAGGCTCTTCTGTAGGCATTAAGCTCATACATACACATCACTGTGCATGAGTACATCATCGGATCCAAGACAAATGCTCGGTTTGACTTGTCTACCTTCACTGCTTCTTCTGAAGTGAGAGAAACTTTAAGCTCCAGGTTCTCAATCTGCCTCAATTTCTTCTGCAGCTTCCTGACTTCCCCCATTTGGACACCTCCGACACTTCGGTCCTTTTAAACCCCCAGATGAGAAGTCAGTGTTTTACTGGATTTACATATGGAGTGATATTTCTATTTCCTTGTGGAGGGACTCAAGTGTAAACGTGGAACGACAAAACGGAAGTCAACATAGAATCGAGAAAACTGGGTTCAACCCCAAATAGCTTATTACTTCCTTTCGCTGTGTACTATTTATAGCAGCTGACAATAGACCTGCGTCCAATCTAGTGCACTACAGAATAACTAGACAGCGGTTTGTTATTCAGCCTTCATTTGAACAGTAACGTTGTCGCATCGGCTTCCGGTTTGTATGGTGTGTTGTTTATTTGGGCACTGGGGTTAAATTTAAGTAGAAGTATTCACCTTACTGGAACATTTTATAGTCACAAACTGGGACTGAAACTGACTTCACTGATATATTATGTCATGAAAACAGCCAAGAACCCACTGAAGTGGGGAGAGAGGAGGAATAGTTTACAAAATTATTTCATTAAATAAACAAACAAACAAACAAACAAATAAATGAATAAATAAATAAAACCTCTAAGCAGAATATCTTTATATCTTTCTGATAAAATTTTATCTTCAATAATCAGATAAGGAGAATATTAGTCAGAGATGCAACCAAAAAGACAAGAATAGTCTCAGCCTGATGCTACCACCACCATGTCTCAGTGTGAGCTGGGCTGATGGTGGGCATGGTGATGAGCAGTGTTATGTATACATGATGTATGATGTATAGTTTTGTGCAAAACTAAACTATAATATAGCTGCAAGCAGCGATGGCGTTTTTTTAATCGCTATACGGTGCCTCCCAGAAAACAATGCACGGTGGGCAAGTGCATCAAGTGGGTAAATATCAGTGGGCTATTTTATGTTGTTACTATTTGGGGACTGTTTGGGGACTGTAGGTAAATGAAACCCCACATTTTAGACAAACGGGGGCGCTAGTGAGCCACTTAAGAGACACACCTTTGTCTGACCTTTTTGTCCACACATAACAGCCGACAAATGTGATGTATGTGTCAAATTTCAAGGTAATCTAAGCACCCCAAAAGCTTTAAATATGCCTGAAATAAAAGTAAACTTTGACACGATGCCATGGCAACGGTGTTTGAGAAATTTCGCATCTCTAATATCTCTGCGTCATGGTGGCCAAGTCTGGTCTCAATTGCATGAATCCCCTAGGAGGCGTATTTAAAAGTTTACCGCATGCAGCTGTCCAAAAATCCACCTTTGTGACTGACACACTTCCTGGGGGCTGTTGGTGGCGCTATACCCGGGACTCACAATAGGCAAATCGATGTATAGTTTTATACGCTTTTATTGGTTTTATTGCTTGTTTGTTTTTATAAGAGAAATGCTTGGAAAGTAAGTTTGTGTGTGTGTGTGTGTGTGTGTGTGTGTGTGTGTGTGTGTGTGTGTGTGTGTGTGTGTGTGTGTGTGTGTGTGTGTTGTTGTTGTTGTTGTTGTTGTTGTTGAGATTGGAATGGCCAGACATCAAAATTAATGGTCATGACTGTAAAACAATAGCTTGTCTGGATACCTGGTCATCTACATTAATGGCCCCAGACATGTATAACAAAAGCCTTTAATGGTCAGCAATTCATTAATATGCAGACTGTATGAATGATCACCTGAGTTTAGCAGCTGTTTCTCAAACAGGGGGAGGAGAAAAGGATCAGACATAGTCTCAGATAAATGTTTGTAGGAATCTCATTGTTATGAAAATCTTCATAAAATTTAAATTATAAACTCATGTGACTTTCAACCCAGTACTTTTCTGGATTGCTCCAGGACTGATTTCATGTATTTATATATGAAATAAAAATAAAGTTTAATGCAGGAAATGTATATCTATGGGACTTCATGATCTATAACTTATGATGATTGACAGTAAATCTCAAAGTGTCTTCTTTCCAAAGATATTTAAATTGTGTATGTAGCACATTTTTTATCAGAAACTGTTAACAATTAAAGTTAGGTAGCGCATTTTCAGCTATGAGTCCCAAAGTCTGTGTCCTAACAGGTTAATGAAGCGTGATGTGAAATCTGGGCGTGTATCTTTGCGTGCTATAAGACGGGCTTCGAAAAATGTAGGTAAAAGTTGCATTAGCTTTGAATCGCGACTCTACGTGTTTTAGCCGTTGTTTGTGGAGGTAGGTTTTGTCTGTATGCGAAAAAGTGAGTTGGCATTGCAAATTCAACTCTTAATACAATTGTTTATATGATGTTTAATTTTATTATATGATGCTTAATTTTATATGATGTTTCATTTTGTTTCAGATAAAATGGATTACAGTAGCCCTAAAAAAATTCCCCATGTAGACGGAGAAGAATTTTCTCGAGAAAGGTTCCTCTTAGTAGCAGTAAGTACTTAGATATTTGTGTTTGGGAGAACGAATGATTTATTTTCAAAATGTTTATGTGTAATGTATTTTTCTTTTTGTTTAGGATTTGGCATTGGATCCAGCATGGATTCGGAAATTAAATTTTTAAGAAGAGATCTGAGCAAAGCAAAACGTAAAATAAGCGACATGGAAACGGAATTGGGGGCAGCAAAGGCTGTATATATTGTATATAATGGATGTTTTCATTAGAATGTAAAGTGTATTGTTTTTATATTGTGGATGCATGGAAGTTTCCTTAATAAAATGTATGTTTTATTTTCAGATGTTGTTAATCCTGAGCAGGAAGGAGGTTGAGAAATGGTAAATAATCAAATGTTTTTGTTACAGTGTAAAGTGTACTTTTTACTATTGTGGATTTGAATGCAAATTAAAATATGTTTAATTTTCAAATGTCCTTAACTCTGAGCAGGAGGAAGGGTCTGTTGAGGGTGCCATAAGGACTGTGACAGAGGAAGCAGCACACTGAACTTCCGAAAATATTTGCATTTCTGTTTGGAAAGTTTTATTTAGTTTGTTATTGTAATTGTATAGTGTTGTTTTATATAATAAATATTTTTGTGATTCTGGGTTTGTGTTTTGTAAAGTGAGTTTTTGAAGTCTTTTGGGTATATGAAAAATTGCATGGTTTAAATGTAGTGGAGATAAAATGGAAGATTTTATTATAATGAATGAATCTTGTTTGTGTGATTTAAAAAGAGCAAAATGTAAAGTAATAACAAATTAAGCAGTTACATGTTTATGGATACAAATAATAAATCCTGCTTGTTAAATAAAAGATTTAAATGATACAAATTAACAATTGTTAAAGTATTACATTTTTGTCACTGGTCTAAATGCCGTGTTAATAAGGCAGTTAGTAACTTTAGTGTAGTTTTTAATCAGAAATATAATTTAAAGTGTAATGGTAATCATTTTTGTCTTTTCATTCAAGAGATTATCTTTGTGTACATACACTAAAACGCTAAACAATAGCTACACAGTCAATAGACAAATTGAACTATTACATGCATTTCATTTTCTCAAAACCATGTCTATATACTTGCAAGTATACTTAAAGTGCCTTGTGGCATAAGTTTAATTTTTACGATCTTTGATCGTATGTACTTTTATTTATTAACAATTAAAAACTTTACAGAACCATTTAGAAAAATGTAATTTTACAATTTACTAATTTTAAACCTAATGTTGCACAAAGCTGTAGCCACCCAAGTAGCACAACAATTAATGTATTTGTTTTTCATTAAGTTTATATTTGTACTGTATGCCTTATCGTATTTTTAATGTCCGTATGTGTCACTTCCACTGAACGTGTTTAATTGTTGCATTTGACAAAATCATTGGTATCTTCATTGGTTGGAGGCGCAGGTCTGTCAATTGTGGACTATTTGTGAGACACACTTATGTCAGATAGTTGACACGCTTATACCCACACATTGTATTTGTCACGCTGTGAAACAAAATAATGTTTCTTCATCATACAATTACTGGACGCAGACATACGGAGGGAAGTTCTGTGACGCGTCCAAAATCTGTGACGAGTTTTTACGTGTACTCGAGCTTCTGCAGCGGCTTCAAGAGCTGACATGCAGATGACGTGAAAGCACCGCGAGAACGATTAGAGAAATGATACGAAGGGGTTTGCTTTCAAATCCCTCTCGGTATACCTATTGATGTGGTTTTTCAGCGCCACGTAAAATCAAACACGGGACAAATACAAGACAATCAGAAATTAGAATGAGTTGTTTACGGGTAAATAATGCGATCACGCTGCAAGTACCTGTTACAACATTGATGCGCATGCACGCGGTGTGCAATTTGAAAGAGCAAGATCATGATGTCTGTGGTAGATAACCAATTTATTTTTAAGAATGTAGATTTTATGATTCCTTGACGAAGGCACTTTGTCTTTTATCAAAGAGAGTAAAACCAATGTTGGGAAATATTGTTCGTGCTAAAGTATTAGTGATTAAATCATACACTCTCAAACCGAATTTTGCAAAGCAAAAATATACATGAATATACATACATATATATGAAATTAATCAAAGGACTGGAGATTCAATGATATTGCCCTGTCATAAAGGCATCAAAATGTGCAACATACACTTAAAACACAACAATATTTGTAGGTAAAAATGTGTAGTCTCCCATTCTGTGTGTTACACACACACACACACACACAGCCATACACACACAGCTTGATATACAAGCTAAATTCAAGGTTTGCATTTCTACCGTGTGTGCAAAGTAAAGTGAGCAAAGCTCGGTAGATAGCTTATTATAATTTTTATAATTTTGATATTTAAATATATGAAGCAATTGATTTCATGTCTAGGATTTTTTTCTGTCATGATTTCTATTTGTGCTGATCAATTATGAACAATTGGTTAAATAGACGTGCTAGCAAAATTTGAGAATTTGGAGGGACAGAGTTGCTCCTCCCCTAATCTCACTTCGGATAAAAGCTGAGAGTTCGGGGTGAGAGTTAACTGTTAGTAAATAGAGTTTCAACAAAGCCTGAGGTATGTGAAAACATTTGTTATTATTTGTGTCAACGATAGTTGTTAAGGGTTAAACATGTAACTTGTATAAATATATTTGTGTGAAATAATGCTGTGTAATGAAGTTTTGAGAAAATAGTATTTTTTTTTATGTTAAGTGGTCATTCGTTGTTACAATTAAAAAGACTGTACGTGTAATTAGGGCCCGAGCACCGAATGGTGCGAAGCCATATTGTTTTTGCTCGGATTTTTTGTTTTTGCACACATTGGCCAATTGGGGTCCCTTAACATGCTCGGAAACTCTTGACATTTGGCACACACGTCAGAGACGTGCGACGCTAGGCTCGAGCAAAGGCTGGAATACAGGTGTGACAGGGGGGCTCTGTAGCGCCCCCTGTAATGCAAAAACAAACATTGGTGCACAGATCGGGCAATTATGTACGCACATGTACGAGAGTTGGTACGCATATAGATCTCATCGACCCGAACAACTTTCGCGCTCTAAACTATGAGCTCCGCCCAACAACAAGTTGGCCATTTTGGATTGTTTTATAAGTGCATGCGGTGAACTTTTAAATACTCCTCCTAGGGAATTCATGCGATTGACATCAAATGTGGTGAACATGATGCCGAGACATTGCACTTGCTAAATTGCGAAGGGATTTTTGATATCTCGAACACCGTTGCCATGGCATTGTGTCAAAGTTTACTTTTATTTCAGGCATATTTAAGGCTTTTGGGGTGCTTAGATTAACTTGAAATTTGACACATACATCACATTTGTCGGCTGTTATGTGTGGACAAAAAGGTCAGACAAAGGTGTGTCTCTTAAGTGGCTCACTAGCGCCCCCATTTGTCTAAAATGTGGGGTTTGATTTACCTACAGTCCCCAAATGGGTCAGTAACAACATAAAATAGTCCACTGATATTTACCCACTTGATGCACTTGCCCACCGTGCATTGTTTTCTGGGAGGCACCGTATAGCGATAAAAAAAACGTGCGAGGGCCCGCCATCGCTGCTTGCAGCTATATTTTCAACTTACTATTGGATATTTTTGTTAAGTAATGTGTTATCACATTAATGTATAACACATTAAAGTTTACACAAACATGTTAAATTCGAGTTGTGATTTAATTTTGAGAAAAATTATTGCGTTTTTGAAGTGATTTAGCTTCTTTTTTCCATTGATTTCCCTTACACAATATATAAAGTTAATCCATTTAATTGTTGTATATTGGAATTGTCTAGACGGTCATTGACTAAACGCTATGCTTAATGGGTCTTGTGCTCATGTTTTTTGGAAAAAAATGATGTAGCTAGTTGTGTAATTGTGAACATAAGTTAAATAGTAATGAAATTAAATGTTGAGTGTATTTTGTATGGTATTCTATTGGCTGAGCAGCAGTTTGTAACCTAATTTTGTAGATAGAAAAAAAATGACTTGAAATTGAAAGAATTTTTGAAATGACTTGAGTCGTTGAAGTGTGTCGGCTTCCTAACACGAGAAAAATTAATCCATTTAATGGTTGTATATTGGAATTCGCTAGAGTTATGCTTAATAGGTCTTGCCGGTCATGTTTACTGCACTGAAAAAAATAAAGGCTGAATTTACTTAAGAATATAGTGCATCATTTTTGCATTCACATTTTTAAGCAAGTTTCACATGGAATTTTAAGCAAATATATTTAATAATTATAACTGGTTAAAAAGCAAGAAAATATGTTCTGACTTAAAATAGTTATTATTGTAGTATAAGTAATGTTGTTTTTTTAATTATAACTGTTCATGTTATTATTCTTTCCTTTAGTGTACATGAACTTTGATTGTCACATCATATTAGTCTTCACATAAAGGAAATTGCATTGTAAATTTTCTTTGCTGTGTATTTTTGTAGTTTAATTGTAGCACTGTATTCAAGCAATAAATTAAATGCCCATATGAATCAAAAAATTCAACACAGTCTTATTTTCTAAAAGACGTTTAATATTAACGTAATGAGGTTCACAGGCTTGTATTCTTTATTACATGTTAAACAGATAATTCTAATGAAGGTCATTGTATTTACATTTTAGAACGTGTGTGGTTTCCAAATAACGTATATATGTTTTATTTTCAGGTATTTAAGTCAATTGTAGTTGTAGAAATAACATTTAGGTTTACAGTGTATAGTTAAGTTGTTTTGGCTTTGATACTATTGTAGTTGTGTAATATCTGTTATTGTAATGTTGCTTTCCTGTTTTTTTTTAGATGCCCAAGTTGAAGAGAATTCGAATGCGGCGAAAGCCAAAGATCAACAAAAGTAAGAAAGATGTTTCTGATACCACTGTTTGCAAGTGTCCAAGTGTTTTGCCCATATTAGTAGGCAATACAGTTCCAATGCAGTCCACATTTTTGAATGAGGATGTTGTAGGTGCAGCATGTAGTTTAGTTTCAATCGTAAAACATAAGATACAAAATGTGTGCACCTGGCAGAAAGTAAGTCTTGGATATTTATGCTGAGGGAACTAAACTGGTTAAAAAGATAGCTAAATGTAAAAGTTATGGTAAAACTCCTTTACCTTTAAAGTTTAGTGAGCAATACTGCATTTTTATTAAAATGTCCAAAGTGGCAGAAGGGGAGTGACTGACTAGAGGACACGAAGAATTGTACGAGACACTTCAAGTGATTTTTCTAAATTATGAATCTTGTTTAGTGAAGATTGACAGACAAACATGTGCAATTATCAGATGTAGTGATGTCTATGCTGTTGTAGATTGTAATGTTCGTGATGCATGTGGATTGGGATCAAATATGGGTAGTGCTGTTGTTGTTTTCAACACAAATTGGCAAGATTTGTTTTGGCATGTCAAAAAGTTAATGGAAAGCTTGTGTGCTATTAAGTTTAGTATAAGTGGAATTAATGTAGAGGTTACTTTACCAGATATGTTGCCATGTGTGAACAATGATGTTGTAGGAGAAGGCAGTAGCTCATTTCATCAAGGTTATAGCAGGTTCAAGTGGCCAGGAAAACAATGTGTTGCAATTAGTTTAGCTGGAATGGAAATGCATAGTGTACATACTGTCTTTTTATGGGAAACAAAAGATTTAGATTAGTTTTAACTATTGGCGATAACTTGTATGGTTATTTGCATGAAAACAACTGTATTAGCGATCCAACACCGCAGAAGTGGTCGTGTGTTCCAGATCTTTCTTGTAAATATGTGTTTAATGAGAAGGTTCATGTTTGAATATGGTAAATGTGTTTCTGGATTTGTCGATATGAATGATGGAGAATTGATAACAGCTGGTGTATGTGTGCCGTTAGTCCATGGTCTGCAGACAATGTTTGAACAATATGAAACATGCTTTTTAACATTGAATGGAAATACCTGTGCCATTATTAAGCAAAATTGACAGTTTGCTGTGATTGATTCCCATGCACGTAGTAGAACTGGAATTCCTGATAGTGATGGGTTTAGTGTGATTGTACATTACAATTCATTGAGCTGTGTTTTGAAACATATTAAAAACTTGGCTGCATGGGTTGGTGGTGATGAGAGAGAATTTGAAATAAGTGGTCTTCGTTTAATTCCTGAAAAAAGTAGTAAAGTATCTGTCAGGCAATCAGAAAACAAAAATTATGATGTTGGTAAAAAGAAATTAGTGGGTAAAAAAAAGAGATCTTACTGCTCAGAAGGTTTGGAAGATGAGAGAGAAAGTTGTAAAGACACCGAAAGAACACTTTATGGAAAGTACTAATACAAAAACAATTTCTGACTGTGATTTGAACTCTGATGTAATTTGTGTACAAAGTAGAATTGACAAAACGTTCCATTTTTATCCACTGTGTCATGAAGTGAAACAAAAATTAAGCAGTCTACTACACAAAGAATGTCATGATGATAATGTGGTTTTCCAAGCAGACACTGGACCATTGGGATGTCCGTGTAACACAATGAGTATTATCAGCGATGGAAGCTGTTTCTTTCGGGCAGTATCACAAGTGTGTGCGGTACACAAAAAGCTCATTGAGCAGTTCGACTTGCAGAATTAATTATTAGCTATATCATGCCTCATAAAAATGTTCACATTTCAATGTACATGTACTTTATTTCCATGCTTGGGTATAGTTACAGTATTGTCAAAAGCTTATTCATAAAACAGCCTACCAAAATATGTCATCTTCCCAAAAAACGATTATATAAACTAACACAATTTTAATTTTTGGGTGAACTTTACCTTTAAGAGTTACATTTAGCCTTAAATGTTATATGAATATGGGACCTGGAGCACAGATTTTATCAGCTGTCAATTTTCAATGTACATTTCATAGTGAACAAAAAACATTTGTTCATTGCAGAATATTATGAACTGAATGAACTGTTAGTTTACAAAGCTTTCCAAATACATTTGTACTCGGGCTGTGGGTGAAATGTCACCCGAAGCTGCTGTAGCTTTAGGCGCAGGCTTCCGAAAACACTCAGAGTGTAGTTTGAGTCTGCTTTCGTTTCATATCTTCTTTTACATTACTTAGTTAATTTCAAATTCAAATGACGTCAGATCAGGTCACAGGCCACGGAAGCCCCAATGGTCCAAAAACGTTAGTGATTCGCAATCGCAACCACAGTCTGTGTTCGCAACACAGATGGGGTGAATTTATGAATGACAGTTCTGTCACAAAATGATATTGTTACGTATTCTCACGCTTTTTAAGTGGGTATACGGAAATCCTTGGCCTTTCCTAGTGGGTATACGGCGTATACTTGCATATCACGTAGACTACACCACTGCTAGTGAGCCACGTAAGAGACAAGCTTTTGTCTGACCTTTTTGTCCACATTTAACAGCCGACAAATGTGATGTGTGTGCCAAATTTCAAGGTAATCTAAGCACGCCAAGAGCCTTAAATATGCCTGAAGTAAAAGTAAATTTGACGTGATGCCATGGCAACAGCATTCGAGATATCAAAAATCCGTTCACAATTGAGCAAGTTCAATGTCTTGGCATCATTTTCACTAAGTCTGGTGACAAGCGTATGAATCGCATAGAAGGAGTATTTAAAAGTTGACCACATGCAAGTATAAGCCTTAAATATGCCTGAAAATAAAAGTAAAGTTTGACACGTTACCATGGGAACAGCGTTTAAGATATCAAAAATCCCTTAGCAAATTATCATCTACAATGTCTCGGCATCAAGTTCATGTTCCCCACTGTTGGATTCAATCGCACTATTAATTACACTAGGTTACATACTTAAGATACCATGAGTTTAAAACATTTGTTCAAAGTTATAATGAAATGCAATTTAAATTTAAATGCAAAAGATAAGGAAAGAAGTGCTAGTTGAAGTGTTTCCTGAATAAGTAGGTCTTCAATTTCCGCTTGAAAATAGCCAGTGACTCAGCTGTCCGGACCTCTAGGGGAAGTTCATTCCACCACCTTGGTGCCAGAACAGAGAAGAGTCTTGTAGTATACTTGCCTCTTACCCTGAAAGATGGTGGAACCAGTCGAGCAGTGCTGGTAGATCGGAGGTTGCGGGGTACAGTGCGAGGAATGATGAGGGCTTTGAGGTAAGAGGGAGCTGGTCCATTTTTGGCTTTGTAGGCCAGCATCAGTGTTTTGAATCTGATGCGTGCAGTTACCGGAAGCCAGTGGAGGGATCACAGCAGCGGGGTGGTATGTGAGAACTTTGGCAGGTTGAAAACTGTTGGGCGGAGCTAATGACTGTAAATTTGAAAGGTGTTTGTGTTGATGAGAGCAATGTATTTACCAAGTTTCAGGATTGTAGATAAAACTAATTGCACATTTTAGACAAAAGGGGGCGCTAGAGAGCCGCTACAGACTCACGGCAATGTCTGAGCTTTAGCCCACGCTTAATGTCCGACAACGCTGATGTGTTGTCAGTCGTGTGTTGTTTGTGTTATTCTAAGCACACCAAGAACCCTAAATATACCTGAAAATAAAAGTAAAGTTTGACACGTTGCCATCGGAACAGCTTTTGAGATATCATAAAACCCTTCGCAATTTATCATCTCCATCCAAAGTCTCAACATCATGTCGACCACATTTTGTGCCAATCGCATGAATTCTCTAGGAGGAGTATTTAAATGTTTACCGCATGCAACTGTAAGGCATAAACATGCTTGAAAGTGAAAGTAAAGTTTGATGCGTTGCCATGGGAACAGCGTTCAAGATATCTAAAATCCCTTCGCAATTTAGCAAGTGCAATGTCTTGGCAACATGTTCACCACGTTTGATGTCAATCGCATGAATTCCCTAGGAGGAGTATTTAAAAGTTCACCGCATGCACTTATAAAACAATCCAAAATGGCCAACTTCCTGTTGGGCGGAGCTCATAGTTTAGAGCACGAAAGTTGTTCAGATCGATGAGATCTGTATGCGTACCAACTCTCATACATGTGTGTACATAATTGCCCGATCTGTGCACAAATGTTTGTTTTTCCAATTCCGGGGGCGCTACAGAGCCCCCCTGCCATGCCGATGTTCCAGCCTTTGGCCGAGCCTAATGGCAGACGACTTTGACGTCTGTGCCAAATTTCTGGTGTTTTCAATCATTTTAAGGCACCCAAAGTGCATGCCAAGAGCTTAAATATGCCTGAAAATGAAAGTAAAGTTTGACACGTTACCATGGGAACAGCGTTCAAGATATCAAAAATCCCTTAGCAAATTATCATCTACAATGTCTCGGCATCAAGTTCCCCACTGTTGGATTCAATCGCATGAATCCTCTAGGAGGAGTATTTAAAAGTTCATTGCATGCAACTGTGAAAAAATCCACCTTTGTGACTGACACACTTCCTGGGGCCTGTTGGTGGCGCTATACCCGGGACTCACAATAAGCACATTGATGTGATCGGAATCCTTGGCCGAACATACACACCGCGTGTCATCACAATAAGAAATGTTTTGGCTTAGATAGAAGACACTTCCTGTTTCTCTGAATTCGCCATAACTTAGTCGCCTCGCCATGGCAGCATCGTTCGAGATATCAAAAATCCCTTCGCAATTTAGCAAGTGCAACGTCTCGGCATCATGTTCACCACATTTGATGTCAATCGCATGAATTCCCTATGAGGACTTTTTACAAGTTCACCGCATGCAATTATGAAATAATCCAAAATGGCCGACTTCTTGTTGGGCGGAGCTAATAATTCGGAGCGCGAAAGTTGTTCGGGTCGATGAGTCGATGAACTATATGCGTACCAACTCTCATACATGTGCGTACATAATTGCCCGATCTGTGCGCAAATGTTTGTTTTTGCATTACAGGGGGCGCTACAGAGTCCCCTGCCACGCACATATTCCAACCTTTGCCCGAGCCTAGTGTCGCACGTCTCTGACATGTGTGCCAAATTTCAAGAGTTTTCGGGCATTCCGATCACATCGATGTGCCTATTGTGAATCTCGGACATAGCGCCACCAACAGGCGCCGTGTCAGTCACAACAGTTGCATGTGGTGAACTTTTAAATACTCCTCCTAGGACATTCATGCGGTTGACACCAAAAGTGGTGAACATGATGCCAAGACGTTGCACTTGCTAAATTGCGAAGGGATTTTTGATATCTCGAACAATGCTGCCATGGCGAGGCAACTAAGTTATGGCGAATTCAGAGCAACAGGAAGTGTCTTCTATCTAAGGCAAAAAATGTCTTATTGTGATGACACGCGGTGTGTATGTCCGGCCAAGGCTTCCGATCGCATCGATGTGCTTATTGTGAGTCCCGGGTATAGCGCCACCAACAGGCCCCAGGAAACTTTTAAATACTCCTCCTAGAGGATTCATGCAAGTGAGACCAGACTTGGCCACCATGACACAAAGATATTAGAGATGCGAAATTGCGAACAGATTTTTGATATCTCAAATACTGTTACCATGGCATCGTGTCAAAGTTTACTTTTATTTCAGCCATATTTAATGCTTTTGGTGTGCTTAGATTAACTTGAAATTTGACACATACATCACATTTGTCGGCTGTTAAGTGTGGACAAAAAGGTCCGACAAAGGTGTGTCTCTTAAGTGGCTCACTAGCGCCCCCATTTGTCTAAAATGTGGGGTTTCATTTACCTACAGTCCCCAAATGGGTCAGTAACAACATAAAATAGTCCACTGATATTTACCCACTTGATGCACTTGCCCACCGTGCATCGTGTATAGCGATAAAAAAACGTGTGAGGGCCCGCCATCGCTGCTTGCAGCTATATTTATTATTACAATTATTATTAATAAATAAGTTTATTACATAATTATTATAATAATCAATATTAAGCTTTTTTTATTCTAATCATCAACATTAAGGATTTAGATTCCTAGTAAATTATAACTACTAGAATTTTAATATTGAAATCATACAAAGCGTGTATGTATATTATATAATTTTATATTCATATTTTTTAATTATTAATTACTATATATATATATATATATTATTTATTTTAGTTATTTATCCTGTCTCCCTGTATCCCTAAATATCAAACACGGTCCTAAACATTAAATAAATATTTAATGATCCTCCGGGTCGCAAATACGTAGTACGTAGAATTCGACTTTCGATCTTGGACGCACCCTGATATTTTGACCTCACTAAACGGGAAATGACATCATGCCGTACGGAAAACGTTCGCGCATTTTGACCTCATCTTGAGGAAGTGGAGCGTAGACAGTTCGGGCAACTCCGTAAGAAAAGGAAAAAAAATAGAAAAAAAAAAACCGAAGGAACGAAAACTCGTTGAATTTCTTCAGTTGAGTGTTTTTCGGAGCGACTTCACAAACTATCCCGAGCGGAAGAAATCCCCGGGGAAGCAGAACCAAAGTCTACACGACTGGGTAAATGAGGCTTGATGTTTATTCGTTTGAACCTTGTTTTTCTTTTTTTTGCGCTTCATTTCGGCCTCCTTCGCCTTCCGTGTGCCGGAAGTCCTGCGTAAAGCCTCGGTTTCGGCGTCGACGGTTTTTTTTTTTTTTTTTTTTTTTTTCCCTCTTCTCACTTGTTATTTTTTTTCTCCAATCCTCGTGTGCGCTGTGTTTTTTTTCTCTCCTCCAGTTTATTTGCACGGCCCGACAGCAGCAGCGGGTGAATGTGAGTTAACGTTACAGAACACAATGTTACTGGGCTGATCATGATTTTGCATCAGTCAGACGACGAGGCTGCTGTTTTTATTTTTGTGTAAAATAAACATTATATCTTTTTAATTTGCTTTGCACCGGGTATTTAATTTTTTTTTTTTTTTTTTTTTTTTTTACAAATAACCCACAACAACAACAAAACAACAACCCACCACTTCCTGTTTTTTGCATCAATAATATAATCAGATGGTTTGTTGTGTCTTGGCTTTTAGTGAGTGTTTTAGATCCCGCCAACTAAAGTGGCCTGTGTTACAAACAGCCCCACAGAAAGACCTCCGGTGAATCTGATATGATTTATTAACCGTTCTGGGATGTGTGTGTGTGTGTGTGTGTGTGTGTGTGTGTGTGCGCGCGCGCTAGCTAACACACTGCTAACACACACCATACACTGCTATATGGACATGTTATAGCACATGAGGCCTTCCCTTTACCCCAGGACTGCTGTTCTTTCTGATACATTTATATATTTACATTAAAAATAAAATGTCATGTTTTACATTTTAATAAAGGTTTTTTATTATAATTTTTTTTTACTGTAGTGCAGAATGTTGTCAGTTTTTCATATTATTTAATAATTTTTTACTGTAGTGCAGAATGTTTTCATATTTAATACATTTATTTATTTATTTTACTATAGTGCAGAATGTTGTCAGTTTTTTATATTATTTAACAATTTTTTTTTCTTTTTTACTGTAGTGCAGAATTTTCAGTTTTTCACATTATTTAAGAATTTTTTATTACCATTTTATATAATATATATTTTTACTATAGTGCAGAATGTTTTTCATATTACTTTAGTTTCACTTCACACATCATTTGTGATAATAATAATAATAATAATAATAATAATAATATCTACACTTGAATTTTCAGGTGCTTTAGTGATCCAGCCTTACAAAGATAACACTTTAATAGCATGTATCCTGTTTCCGTGTGATGGAGCTGTCAGTTCTCACCAGTCATGTTAGATTATTTCCTATTTCCCCAGATGAAGTGATGAAGCCCTTGTGCTGTTCTCACACTTTTTTCCTACTCATCAATTTTTCTCCTACTTAGGAATGATGGAGGATTCCCATTTTAACTCCTACTTCTGGTCTCCAGTGCAAGGACAGGTGAGAATACATGTAGCTTCCTCTCCAAACACACACACGCGTATCTTAAACCATGTGTCCACATCATTTTCCTCATAATGCCTCATGTGTGTGGGTGTGTGTGTCAGATTGAGAATGTTGTGTTTCTAAACAAGGTGAAGGAGCAGCTGGGCCAACAGGACAAAAACCCTGCCTACCCACATGGCTCCTCCCACTACCCCACCACAGCAGTGGTGGCAGTTGCAGGGGGTGTGGCCATGGATGCAGCGGCTGGGGGGCGTGCCCTGAAGCAGGAACAGGCGCATCCACCCCATTCTTCACACAGCATCACCGTGGTGCCCGTGCCGTCCACCGGAATCATGACCGCTGGTACAGTAGACATTGTTGTGGTTGTGAAACGACTCAGTGTCCAGTAGGTATGTGCTGACAATCGGTAATACATTACAATACGTCACGTTACATAACACGTACGACAGTGTTCAGTCTCTCCTGATCACAGAAATCAACATGAAATCAGGCAAATGAGATGGAATTTGGAGACGAATCGTGTCACGTCATCGCAACACTGTCATGTATTCTGTCAAATCCCTGTTTCATTCACGTGCGTGAAACATGAGCTCAGCCGTCAAAGAAAGCCGTTACCCGTGCTATGAATCACAGTTACAAAACAAACGTCATTGTGTGATCGCAGTTTCACCAGTTGTCAATCGATTGAGAGAAAAACAGCACAAAAAACCCAGCGAAATTCTGGAGCGACTGATTATGGTTTTTACGTTAACACGGTGGCATTCCCCTTGTATTCACACTTTTTTTTACAAGGATTCCTACAGACACAAAGTAAGCTGTTTTTAAAAAAGGTGCTGTTAAACATGCTTTTCCGTCACCGCAGGACACTTCTAAAGCTTGCTAATGTTTTTCAGAGAAGTGTTGAGCGACGTGGCTTTTTGAACTTGGTGGGGAGCAAGTGAGGAAAAAAACCATCATGGAGGATAAAGTCCTGGTGAAAATTTTAGTTTTGTTTGTGAACACAAATATAATTGTAGATTTCCGATATATAGCTCGTTATTCATGTATCGGCCCAAATGTAACATGGTTGATTTCACCAGTACCATGAAATATTTTAGGTTGCATGTGTGGCTGTGATGTCAGGTGATAGCAGCATGCATAGAGTTGTCACCATTTATAGGACTAGCGTACTACGTCCTCCTAGGTTTCATCAGGCTCTTATCTTTATCTTTCTTTCTTTCTTTCTTCTTTTTTTTTTTTTTTTCAAAATAAGCCGAAACTACTGCATCGTCCTCTTTCATGACTGTAGTTATCGTCCTTAGTTAATTTGTAGGCGGATCCACCTACTAAAAACATTTTGATCCCGCAGCAAGGTACAAGTTCCTCTTGAATACATTCATGACTGCATGCCGAACCATAGCAGATTCATTAAGTCCGTTTGTCATTCGAAGCGTACAGCAAGCTTAAGAAGAAAGCAATCTTGAATCGCATTCATGTCAAAAAGAGTCTCGTTTCGAAGACAGGCAGCTTAATTTCAGCCAAATATGTGCTCATGCCTAGCGATACAGTCCCATAACACTACACACCAGCTATAATCTAACCGTCGCTCCATCTGAGGATCTGTCTAATAGCTAGCATTTTCCTTACTTTTACGATTAACAGTCGTATCGTTCTCGTTCCTAGAAGAGCTATTTACATGGTCAAATTTTATAAACCCCCATGACTCATTGAGACAGGAAGTAGGACGCTGCAGAGTTTTTTTTTTATTGACGCCTGTAACTCAGACATGCAGCCGTTCAGGTTCAGAGCACTCCGATGCCTGTTAGGAAAATGGCAACGACAAAGAAAATGTTTACAGGCCATCATGTTTTCCACAAGCCTGCCTACGCCTTCTCTGGAAACTAGAAGGCATTATGCACGCAGCTCATTTCTGGCTTGGGAAAACTGTATACTGTGGCTCAAACCAAAGAAATGAGAGAAGTGTTCGAAACGGTAGAGTGTAGAAACCGATCAATAAAAAATTAGCAATTAAATCGATACAATGGGAAGTTTACATCCAGCACAATGGGAATAAACAGCCTTCACGTTTACACCCGATTAGAGCAGACGAGTCTAAACGCAATTCTGACACCTCGTCTGATTGAACCAGGTGGGTAAAGTTCAATCCATTAAGTAGAAGAATAACGATCGTGTAACCCTTTGTGTGTTTGTGTTCCGATCAAACTGCACGTCCCAAAACAGTCCACGTCCTATGTTTTTACCCGTCTCAGATAATTGTAGGTAAATGAAGGACGACAGCTAACCTTGGTAAAGTTCAGTGTCTTATATTCACTAGAAATTGAACACGGTTTAAAAAAAAAAAGTCGTTTCGCCGACATGGGAATGATGTAGGGCAAGTCGTGGCCTGATGGTTAGAGAGTCTGACTCGTAACCCTAGGGTTGTGTGTTCGGGTCTCGGGCCGGCCACGACTGAGGTGCCCTTGAGCAAGGCACCGAACCCCCCAACTGCTCCCCGGGCACCGTAGCATAAATGGCTGCCCACTGCTCCGGGTGTGTGTTCACGGTGTGTGTGTGTGTGTTCACTGCTGTGTGTGTGCACTTTGGATGGGCCAAATGCAGAGAACGAACTCTGAGTATGGGTCACCGTACTTAGCCGTATGTCACGTCACTTAAGTTAACTTAACAAAACAATGTGTTTAAAAAGCTGAACATGCTGACTGGACACTGGACCATTATCACTAAGTCATGCACATAAATAAAGGTTGTTCACCTGGTGATCTAAACATAGTCACTATCTCTGTGTATTTATTTATTTTATATACTTTTCTCACTTCGTTCAGCGGGATTAGTCACTCTGGTGTCTCCGGTATCTTCCGCTCCATCCCTTATCCCCGGGCATCCAACAACTACTATGATAACAGTGCACACAGGTAACGCATCATCTCATTCTCCTGCAGCAATACTGTTCAGCTTATAAAAGAATTCAAACGATTACCTTTCTGTACTTCTTTCAGATAAGAAGGACGACGGCATGTCCTGCTCCCCGGTCGTCATCCCATTACCGTCGAAGCGAGGGAGGAAGAAGAAATCCACGCTCCCTTTGGTGGGCTCCCCGACAGGAAGTGATGCACTGATGCTCGGTCACCTGGCTGGACAGGTACGTCTTTCTTAACCGTAAGAGTTTAATGTAGAACCTCTTTCTGGATTAGATGTAGGAATAAAACCGAAATCAGTGTGTCATTCTCATCAACAGCAGGATGCGATGATGAGGTTTTTTTTTCCTCATTAAAGACTGACGTGGACTTTTTTGTCCTTTTATAGTTACACTGAATTGTGAAACAATCATTTCCTGTTATCACTTGTTATAGCATCATATATCTGGTTTTACTCGTCACTTAAGGTTTTGGAGCCAAGCTAAAATGTTCAAATTGTGCCCTTGATCTTTAACCCTCAGCAGCTCTCGTCACAATTCTAAGTCGCTTTGGATTAAAGCATCTCCTAAGCGAGTAAATGCAAATGCAGTGCTAACAAGACACTAAATGGTGTGAGCCTTATGCATTAGTTATAATGTACAAGCAGCACATTATTAATTCATTCATTAATAGATTTAGATCATGTGTATAAACCACTATATAAATCATGGTTACTGAATTGTCACTATAGAAACGTTAACATACCGTACATGTCTTTTTCTAAACCTGGGATTTGGAGCTGCACTAAGGTTAGAGCGACGGCGTTATGGGAAAGTAACGAGCACCTTCTGACCAGTCAGATTAGAGAAGTCCTCAGCACTGAGGTACAGAACTGTGAGCACAAACAAAGCTTTATATTATCATTTTAATTTCCTCATCTTTCACGTTCGGATGGCACGAAACAGCCGTGCACGGGAACGGAAATGTCATTTTATGTAAATAATACGGACAGCGTTTCCCTAATCGCCCGCTCCTTCGCGCTTCCACTTCAGTGTAGACACGGTTTACACGGACATTTTGAATAAATGTGTGGCGTAGACTTCTATGTGACCTTTTCTTCTCTTTATTAAAGCCATTCAGTCGGGTCTCTAGTGCCTAACATTATAGGGAAATGGTTTACGTATTATAAAAAGATGTGCAGCGAATTGTTTCGACCTGTTCTCATTACCGAGGCTTCGAGCCGAGCCTGTAATAAAGAAATATAACTCGAAGCGGTAATAAGAAATTTTACGACGTTGCCCGTCTAACCCAGCAAATCGTCCAGCAGCCGTACTGTACATCGAAGCATTTCTTCTGTCTCTCTGACACGACTAAAAATGCAGCTGTTTGTTCAAGCGTCCCTTACGGTGTAGATAAAACGTAATACGAGTCGTCAGTTTATTCTTGAAGGGAAATTCCAGAACATTTTCAGTTTCGCTCTAACGTACTCTTGGACTTTCGAAGCAGAATAAACCAGTTAAGACATTTGATCAGCTCAGATGGACTCGATCATAAGGACACTGCACTTTAGCCGCTTCCCAAATGACGTACTGCACGCTTAGCTGCATGTAGTCTGGCGTCTGTGTTGTACAACAGTCGTATCGTCTCACGTGAAAGCTAATTGGTTATTTTCAGAAACTTGAATGACTTGACTCGAGTCAGACTTAATTCGCAGACTTGAGACTTGCTTGACAGATATTAAAAAAGACTCGACTTGACTTTGACTTGACATTCATGACTTGACTCAGACTTCAGAGATTGGGGACTTGACTTTACTCGAGTCAGACTTAAGTCGCAAATTTGAGACTTGCTTGATAATTTAAAAAAAGACTCGATTTGACATTCATGACTCGAGACATGACTCGGACTTGAGTTAAATGAATCAGAGATGAGGGACTCGATTTGACTCGAGTCAGACTTGAGTCGCAAATTTCAGACTTGCTTGACAAATATTAAAAAAGACTCGACTTGACTTTGACTTGACATTCATGACTTGACTCAGACTTCAGAGATGGGGGACTTGACTACTCGAGTCAGACTTAAGTCGCAAATTTGAGACTTGCTTGAAAATTTAAAAAAAGACTCGACTTGACTTTGACTTGACGTTCATGACTTGAGACATGACTCGGACTTGAGTTAAAAATGACTCCGAGATGGGGGACTTGACTTGACTCGAGTCAGACTTAAGTCGCAAATTTGAGACTTGCTTGACAAATATTTAAAAAAAGACTCGACTTGAAATTGACTTGACATTCATGACTTGAGGCTTACTTGTGACTTGCACATGTGTGACTTACTCCCACCTCTGGTTATGTTACCGCGGAAGTATAAGCCATTTTTTCAGTCGATCACAAACGTGCTGAAAAATAAATCCCACAGCATGAGCTAATCGAGAAGACATTTGTTTACCGGCGTGTCTTCATCCATCTTAAGCCATCTTCTCTTTTATAACATAAGCAAAGTATCGAGTGCACGAAGTGTCCAACATTACGCAGTTTGCTCTTTCCGGTGAATAAGTGCATCATCAGTACATGAACTGCACTAGTTTTTGTTGCAGTTTTCAGTGTGAACACTACACACACTATTTCTACTACACAGTGGAGGAGAACGGTGCACAAGTGTGCGACTTAGGACATACCTGCTGTTTGTTATAGCAGTAAATTGCATGAAATTTTTATACCTAATCCCGATAAGGCTTAAATAGTGACGTCAGCGTAAATGACTTATTTTCTATAATCTTGTCCTCGTATTCTCTGCAGTTAGCAATGTTTTGTTGCACCATTTCAGCAAATTAGATGATGACCTGTGAAGATGCTAGTATTCTTTAGTGGAGCTTATACATTATACATCTGTACTAGTAGTTCAGTATCTATCTATCTATCTATCTATCTATCTATCTATCTATCTATATATCTCTATCTATCTATCTATCTCTAATCTATCCATCAATTCATCCATACTCTATCTATCTATCTATCTATCTATCTATCTATCTATCTATCTATCTATCTATCTATCTATCTATCTATCTATCTATCTATCCATCCAATATATCCATCCATTATCTATCTATCTATCTATCTATCTATCTATCTATCTATCTATCTATCTATCTATCTATCTATCTATCTATCTGTCTATACCCTATCTATCTGTCTATACCCTATCTATCTATCCATCCATACCCTATCTCTCTCTCTCTCCATCTCCCTTCTGACTTTCTCTTTAGGAGTCTGCTTCTTGTTTGTCTGTAAACATCTAGGGTAGTTTAGAAGTAAGCAGCGTTCTGGGCGTCCTTATAAGCAGGCTAAACTTGAAGAATCATGAGACTAAAGTTACTCGCTCTGTGCCATGGTTCTATTAATGTTAATGTAGCTTTATACAACAGCACACCGTTTTACTGACAGACATTTGGCGTGTAATTACAAGCTTAAGAATGGAAAAAATAATAATAATAATAATCGAGCAAGATTAAATGTGCAGTGTGTAACATCGTACTCTTTGGTTCCTGTTCGTCTAGCTAAACAGGGAAGACATTTCTTTTTTTTTTTCCTCCTCTAATGTAGTGGGAAGTTATAGATTTATAGATGACCGTCAGCTGATTTGTCCTCTTTGTGGATTGTTGTGTGAGGGGGAACTCATGGTGCCACTGAGAGTCTGAGACATTGGAAATCTCCAGCTTAGACCAAATGAGCTTCAACAGCACTCACTGGACTCAGTAATGCCACTGGCTGAGAAGAGGAGCAGATCCTAGTTATTAGCAAAAGACGCACACACAACAGGATCCAGCTTATGCAATATGCAGATGTGAGAGAATCATATATATAAAAACCCAAGTGTTAACAGACTTGCCGCTGCTAGAGGCAGCCGTGGGTCCAGTCGGTACAGATGAAGTTTGAGGTGATGAAGCAGGAAGTAAATCTAAATGAAAGGAATGACTCAGTGACTTGTCCCGATTTGTTATTTATTGACTCATTATACAAAAGTTTTCATCATCTATGTATAAAACTTATCTAACCAAACCCGGTTATATCAGGCATGAGTGAGTCATCGAACGTGTCCGCTCACCCTGCGTGTGGTTTTCATAGATCTTCACAGAAAATACTGAGATACTTTCATACTACACAAGTTTTTTCTCTGCTCCGTCGGGGCCGTTAGAACTCAGACATACTTATTAGAGCTTAAACGATCTGGGCGTAGGTCGAATCGCCGATTGTGTGTTGACCACGTGTGGGAGAGCAACGCATGCGGCACCAGCACAGCTCACGTTTCAAAATATTCTTCCACACATAGTGCACAATACTATCTTTCAACCAGAGCGTGTAATTTCTAACCCTTACATCGAACAGCTTTAAGCTTTAATTCCATGTTCAATAAATACAGAATTTAAAAAAAAGAAATAAATACATAAAGTTGGCTATATGGTTTATGTAATCTTTGAGGCCCAGATTAAGGAGGTTTCTCTGCTCACACGTTTCGAGTCCATAACGAACGGCTCTTTAGCTGGCGGTCCGATTCTGTACGTTGGCGTTAGACATTAGAGTAGCCTAGTGTAGAGAACAGCCGAGTGTAACCACAATCTTTTACTACTTATGTCTTATTGATGGAGAAGCCCAGACAGTGTACAAGGTCAGTTCTCGCTGTCTGAGGAAGTGACTTATTCCTGCACTGAACCCCAGACTTGGTAAATAACCTCTGAATGCGCATCTTCTATAACTGTGGCCTTGTACAGGTTCCATCCATCCATCCATCGTCTGTACGGCTTATCTCACAAGCGGTCCTTCCCAGGGCCCAGCCGTCTCGCACACGCCCTACACTAAGGACGACTTAAGGATATCGAACCGGTGGAGGAACTTTTCCTCCATTCATTTATTTTTTTTTTTGAAAACACAGAGCCAAAATAATACTCCCAACTAAAAAGTTTACTCCTACAAACACTAGGTTTTGACTGAATAGGACTAATCAGAATGTGAAAATTGTTATTATTTAACTCAAAGAAAGCTAGAAAATAACAAGAAAACAAGGCTATCTGTCAATTGGTGAAGATTACAGACATATTTAAAGCTCTGAAACACCAGGAGTAGCGTACGTCTACATCAACGGTCTATACAAGTACAGTCTACATCAGTATTGGGTGGGACAGGTTTGTGTGCAACTCCTCAGACAAGTGTCTCTGCTGTTGCTCGACAGGAATTGACAGAAGTGTGAGAAACGCTGAGTTAACAAGTTCAATTCTGTGATGTGAGGGCCAGCATGTGACACCAACCAACATGTTAGTAACTCATAACTGAAGAAAACCTAGTGTCAGTCACTTTATACAGGAACGGAAATCTCAATTGTTTTAAGAGACAGGGTGGGTGTTTTTTTTTTTTTTTTTTTTTTTTTTTTAATTAAATCGTACAAACGTCTTTTCCTCTCCTGTCCTCAGCATCATCCCGCAGACCCCTACGACCTCTCTGCTGACGAAGGGCCCGCTGGAAAGGAGGGCGCAAAGACCTACAGGTACGACGTCTCAGACATTAGCATGCCTGCTGTGCGTGCGTGTGTGTCTCTGAAAGCTTCTAGACAAGGCAGGACTGAACTAGTGATACTTAGTGCATTTCCCACTTGCTCTGCAGCAATGCATGGCCCCCAACACACACACACATGCGCACACACTCACACACACGAGTACGCGCTTGTGCTTCTTAGGCTGTGTTGAATGTGTCTCAGTCCATATGTGTGTTGGCTTCGCGTAGTATAAGTAGTGTTCACTAAGTGTGTGTCGTTGGCTGCATGCGCCAGCATGGCTTTGCCAGTTCCAATACACACACACACACACACACACACACACAGCAACATGACCGCACAATTACTCTCCTCCACTCGTTTGGTCACTCCTTACTCCTTCATCCGTCTGCGCTCGTATGTCTTGCCTTTCCTTCTCATCTTTCTGATTTGTCGACACAGTCTACAGTTTCCCTCTGTTGTTTTTCTTCACTGATCTCATCCCCCCCCTTTCTCCCCCCCCACCCCACTCTCCTCCTGTCCCTTTCTGTCCCCTCTCTTTTGTACCCCATCTCATTCCATTCCACTCTTTTTTCACATTTTTCCTCACCTGTTCTCCTCCTCATCCTCCTCCTTTCATTCTCTCACCTTGACTTACCCATGACCCCATCTCACGTTTCCCCCCAACCTTCTCTCTGTCTTCACATCTTCTCGCTCCTGTGTTTCCTCTTCGGCTCATCTTTCTACTCTCCCCATCCTCCTATTTCCTTCCCCGGAATGTGTGTGTGCGTGTGTGTGTGTCTGTAGGTGCCGGATGTGCGGCCTGACGTTCTGCAATAAGTCAGACATGCAGCTGCATTCCAAGTCGCACACGGAGGTGAAGGCGCACCAGTGCCCGCACTGCTCCAAATCCTTCGCTAACTCCAGCTACCTGGCGCAGCACATCCGCATCCACAGCGGCGCTAAGCCCTACATCTGCTCCTACTGCCAGAAGGCATTCAGGCAGCTCAGTCACTTACAGCAGCACACACGGTACTGGAGGATGCACTGAGCGCCAGGATGTGTAGAGTGTGTTGTGTATGTGTGTTTGTGTGACAGAGAGTGTGTGTGTGTGTGTGTGTGTGTGTGTTTGTATGAGAGATCTAAAGATTAATGTTGGCTAATTCATTTGAAATCAACAGGGTTTGCAATGGATTAAGGTTCAGGTTTCACACTTTTCCATGTTTCCACAAAATATCAAGTTGTTGTTGTTGTTGTTTCCAGTGGACTTTATATGGCTGTGAACCGTTATGTAATTTAGTGTAGGAGTTTTCAAATACACTCCTAACAGTCTGAAGAAAAAAAAACAATAAACCATTACCAGTTTTACCTTTGGAATTTAAGAACCCTTCAGCATCCAAAATCAAATACTTTAGCGTCTGGTGATCTTGGCAGAGACATAGAACACCCGAGAGGAGACGTGATGCACGCTCCGAGCTTCAGTTAATGTTTCACATCAAATATTACTGACCAACAACAACATCAGACTCCAGCGATGTTTTCCGAGGTACGGCCGTCCGCGTCCGACGCTGTTTCGATCACCTAGGATTTCCAACGCACAGACCTTTTTTAAACAAAAATAAAAACCGTCATGTGAGCGACTGCTTTGCCTTGTAACTGAACACATCAACTGAAGCTGTATCTGCATCTGTATCGGCATGATTTTACACATTGTGCCGCCGATTGAAGAATTGCACCAACGAGCAGGGGGGTACAGGTGTTCCTATAAAAAAAACAGTCATAATGAAGTCATATTTAATACTTTTATTCATTTTATTTAAGCATGTCGCCGCATAAAACAGGTCGACCAGCATTAACCTTTTCTTCCGTCTCTTCACTGGAACACATTCATGTTTTTTTTTTTTTTTATATGTTTTTTTTTTAATGTTTTTTCTTTTTTCTTCTCGCAATCGTTTCCACAATCTGCTAGCGTATGTAGAACATCACGAGTTGTTGTTCTAATAACAATGTGACGTTTACACCATTCCTTAAATGCCGCCAGTGGTTTGGCTCATTTCTGGAGTAAGTTATGGAACGTGGCGTGATTTAAGCACCAGTTCCTTGTTCGGCAGAGAAGAGCTATGTGAAAGGCAGGACGCGACATGTCCTGCAGTCCTGCCAGGGAATTAAGATACGATCCTTGGACTTTTCTCTATTCTCAAGTAGCAATATAGTAAGCAGCAAAATGCCGTTTAACGTCAAAATCCTCTCGTGTTATGTTTGTACGGCTCGAGTTAGGTACGTACTCGTACAGCAAGGGACAAAGGCGTAATCACATTCCTGCCCGAGAGGCAACGACACAAGCAGTTGTTTCGAACATACCGTAGCTGAGTCATCATGAGACACCGAGAACTCTGGACGCGTTTCTGAATGAGTGAATAAGATCCGGTTTATGTGTCTGTGTTTGTTTGAACATTTCCTTGCTTTCACCTCTTGTGCGCTCTTCTTTTTTCTGAAACCCCTCGTTTCCTTCCTGTCACACCTTCCATTACTATTCAAGCCTGTCCTTTTTCTCAGCCACGTTTTATCACCTGCAGATATTTTCGCTCTGACTCTCAATCACAGCAGACTCACACATACACATTAAGTGCAGGAGCTCCGAAATCCGTACATCACGATTCAAGTCTGCAGGCTTGTTTTTTTATTTTTATTTTTTATTTCCCTCATAATTCATATGAAATGATGGATCTGGCCTTGCTGTCACTGTAGAGCAAACATTTCCTTCTGTCACCCGAACGGCAGGCTTTACAAGAACAATCAGAGATCAAGTTATTACTTGTAAATAACCAAATGTAAATAAAATTCTCACCCCAATATGGTAAGAGTATATTTATAGTATTCAATGGCACATGTTAAATATTCTGCATACATTGAATATATTTATACAGCTTGGTGGTAATTGGTGAGCTGATGTAAATGTCGCTAAACAAAATAATTTGTGACTGGGATATATTTAGTTTAGGCAAGTGTGTGGAGGAGTGCGAGCAACTGAAAGAATAAAATGAGATGACTCAGGTCCTGCATGACATTAAAGCTAGGAGCAAAGCACACTGCATTTACAGATCTTCATACACAGCCCTCTCTCTGATGTAGCGCCTCTGCTGTTAGTCTCGCTCACTCACCCTCTTTTTTTTCTTTTTCCTTTGCCTTCTTTTCCATGCAGAAACCACACCGAATCCAAACCCCACAAGTGTCCGCACTGCTCCAAGTCGTTCGCCAACACCAGCTATTTGGCCCAGCACGTGCGAATCCACACCGGAGTGAAACCCTACACATGCTCTTATTGCCAGAAGACCTTCAGGCAACTCAGCCACCTACAGCAGCATCACAGGTAGCCTTCTCCATCCTTAATCTCCCCAAAACCTATTACCTCTCTTCACAATGATCATCTCCTCAGGCTTGTCTTTCAGTTCTCTAAAGGAAACGGGTTTTTCTCTCTCATTGGCACAGAATCCACACAGGAGACCGGCCATACAAGTGCACTCATCCAGGCTGTGAGAAGGCCTTCACTCAGCTATCGAATCTTCAGGTATGGACAATCGATTGCCTTGTATACGAATCTGATGACATCGTAGCGTAGTATATTTGCTTATCACTTCACCGACATGAATAATGCATTGTTGTTAATAAATATAGTTGTTTGGAATGCATGAATGCTACGATTGGCCAAAACGACCACAGACCACAGCTTCGATTGGTCAGAACGCTTACAGCATGTGATACTGATACCTTGCTGTTATGTTATAAAGTGTGTTAATCTGCTTTTACCGCAGCGATGTATACGTTTTCAAATGTAACGAATGACACCTCACACTTTTTATACAGCAACAGCAGTCATTCCCTCACTAGCCTATTTTCCCCCTCTCTTAAATAAAAAAAAAGTCATGTCATATAAAAACTGGGAAGCAGAAACTCATCACTTCCAAACAGTGGGACTTTACAAAGCACCTTGTTTGTTTAAAAAGTACAGACACCTGAAACTCCTTTCATAAAGATCTCCTAACAGTCAGTCAGAGGTATTGAACATAAAACCCGGTAAAGGTACCAACTTGTACCCTCTTTGTTATAACTCTATGGAGGAAAAACAGCACTTAACACCCAGGGCCATAATTTAACCGCTCATAAAATGCTCTAATTAGGTAATTGTTCATTAGACACTGCAAACAAATCTCTTTCCTAAAGATTAACGGATATGAATTCTTATGCAACTATTAGCCCTTTCAATATCAGGAGTTATTTTGTGTAGCTTCATGACATTTTCCTAATTAAGCCTATTTCAGTTTCTGCACTACATTCAGGTGGTAATAGTATGTATTATTATTATTATTATTATTAATAGAATAATTGAACTGATTACACTGATTGAATTAAAAACGACCGACTACTATTACTATTCCTACCTTAATGATATGAAGGAAAGGACAAAGGAGATGGAGAACTGAGAAATAAGACAAAGTTTACAAAGTTTTTTTGTGCACTAATTGCTAAAATGATGCATTCTGGTGGGTTTGTATCTAAAACTCAGCAGTGTAAGTGTCACCATCATAACATACAAGATAAAGGAGAAGCAGTGTGCACTTTTTGCCACGGATCATGTGCGCCTCACTGTCCAATATTTGCAGCAGGTACAGCTTTCTCAAATTTGTTAAACATCCAGACATCATGTCACCAGCAGTTAGTGTCGCTCATGTCCCTCGATGTCCGCAGCGCCTGCTGAAAGTGTCTCTGGACACTTTGACGCCGCCAGCCGGCGTATGTGTGAATGTAGCGTTACGCCACTGTACCACCGTTCTCCACGAGTAGAAGTTTCAAGCTTTCTAAACTTCCCCATGCACATGACCATCACCAGCTTTTCTGCAGTTATCAAAGGGGTTAATCAGTTTCTTTGGAATTATTTAATATTATTTTGGTACATTTTCTACTTTAACAAGTTGGCTTGAATAACAAGGGGAATTGAACTCATCTTGTTTAACTGTCAGGTTAATGAGACTTTAAAAAGTGCACACAAATCCTACAGCATGGAATGTCCTAGATTGTCTGCTACAAATGACTTTAAAAGGAGAGTGTACTTATTATTTGCCTGTTGCCCCCGTGTTGACTGTCTAGTCATGGTTTAATTAAACAAGTTCACATAAGTATTTAAAAAAAAAAAAAAAAAGCAAGTGTTAGTTACTTTTTTGCTGTGTTTAAGTTAAATAATGTGTTATATATTTTCTGCTAAAGGAACTGTAACATTGTAAAGAATTACTTTGAATACTTGACAGATTGCCGCAGATGGACATTTGGGTCTCAACTTTTTTTTTTTAATGATGTATATCTGTTTGTTCACAGTCTCACCGTCGCCAACATAACAAAGACAAGCCATTCAAGTGCCACCATTGTAACCGTGGCTACACTGACTCAGCAAGCCTTGAGGTGCATCTCTCAACCCATACAGTGAAACATGCGAAGCTGTACTCCTGCGGCCTATGCAATCGCACCTACACTTCGGTACGGCACTAACCGTGACCTCGATAGAATCCCTAAAAAACACCTTGATCAGCATTTAATTTCTGCCAGCTAATAATCAGTCTGCTTTTCCATCCGCTCACAGGAAACTTACCTGATAAAGCACATGCGGAAACACTCCCCGGATCTGGTACCCACCCCACCGACGGCGGGTCAGCAGAGCCACAGTCCTGCGCACGGAGGAGCAGGGGGAGGAGGTAGTGCAGGAGGAGGTGCAGAAGGAGCCGCAGCAAGTCGCGCCGAGAGGAACGCTTACCAACAGTCAGAGGGAGTGCCATGTGTGTTTGACCTGCAGCAGTACAAACCAGTGACAGGGCCAGATGTTTCGTACAAAACGGTCAGCGTGTCTGATCTGTCCTCTCACAAAGACCTGTGCATCACAGTGGAGGCCTCGGCCATACAAGTGGAACACCTCAGTTCATGAGGCAGGAGAGGCCTATGGGAAGAAAAGAGTGAACACAGACTATAAACAGTAACGGTGCAGCAGGAATTCTCAGTGATCTTACATGACCTCTCCAGGTACGAGAGGCCTACCTAAAGTAGGGATTAAAAGCAAACGCAAGGACCGATTCAATGAAAGATTTGCCGATGGAAAGGAATTTCCTACTAGGCCTGCTCAAGTTCATGGAAACAAACACAGTCAAGGACAAAGTGAAATACTGAGAAATTGCCTTTTTTCTTTCTTTTACCTTTTTTTCTTTTCTTTTTTCTTTTTTTTAAATTTCATGGTTCTTCAGATATCCCGCTCTTCCTTGTTCCAATCTATGGCTAGACATTTTGAAAGCTTTTATTTAATACAGTGGTTGTCATCTGTAGATATTTCTATCTACTCTTACACTACGAAATTTACACTCGCTGTTAACGGACAGTATACGAACATCTTCGATACGTCGCGCAATATGCATGTGATATTTTGCCCTGAAAGTTTAAAAAAAAAAAAAAAAAAAGGGGGAAAAATCATGTTTTCAATTAGGTTGGGAAAATGTATATCTGACTATCTAGTATATTGTGTGTATGTGTGCAAGTTAAAGGATGCTTTAAGTAGTGGTTTCAAAAAGGAGAAAAGAAAAAAAAAATACAACAAAAAAAATAACAAAAACAAAGAGGAACTTGAGTGTCAACACTTGCCAGTCACAAGCTCTGAAAAATTCTGGCATGAACTTTTAATAATCCTTGTTCACTCTTCATTTGTGTGGATGATGTAATACGCTCACTATTGTTAGTCTACAGCTACTTCATCTTAGTATTAATTCTTGTAATGGATCTTACGCCCTATCATAGTCATTAATACGATCAGAATAGAATGAATTATCATTTGAAAAACAATAATAAAATGTAAAACGTGTCACTTGTAGTTTCAGTACATCTTCACACGTCCAACACCTCTCACCAAACCAGGACGCTGTCGTAAACCGATTCTCAACAGGTTCATTTCTACTTTTAAAGATCACAGATGATGATAGTTTCTTTAGGGGTTTTTTGTGACACCATGTGAACTGTTCAGGTCTTAGGCACAACATTATATTTCTATACATCTGTAGAATTTTGTAGATTTTAACACTTTAAATCTGTGTTAAGTGTCTTAAACAGCAGTAAGAACCTCGTTAGTAGTACCACAGATAAAAACTCGTCCCTTAATTACATGATCAGTAGTTGTTTATTGCTTTGTGGCATTTACACGACTTTAATAAAAACCGCTTTGCTCCCCACAGACTGGCGGAGTTCGAGAGCCGCTTGAGTTTTTAAACGAACGGACGCTACCATTCATCATTGTGTGGGGGTGTTTTTTTTTTTTCGGTTTGTTTGTTTGTTTGTTTGTGTGTCCGGGGGGTGTAATTCTGTTATTAGAGTTAGAATCAGAAAAACTCGACTTCTGTGTACGTATTATTTGCACTACGGTGTCATTGATGATACGTAAAGATTTAAAATAAATAAATAAATAAATAACCCCGAACTAATTCGAGTGGTACGAGCCATCTCGTTTGGCGTCGTAGAAAAAAGTAACGTGCGCGAGAAACTTCAGTGTAAACACCGAGTGAGCTAATCCGGCTAACGTGCTACAAAAAAACCCCACAACACGGCATCTAGTGCTCGCGCTGTTTTACCAGGATCCGTTCCAAAATGCATCGGAAAAAGCCGTTTAGTAATAAACAGAAAAAGAGACAACTTCAGGTCAAACGCGAGAAAAAGAGAGGTGAGTGTGGGGGTTTATTTTTGTCCAGGTTAGCCGACGCTGGATTAGCCAACAGAGCTAACTCGAGCTAACCGCGCGAGCGTTTAACGGTTCTATAATAACGGATATAAATCGAATCGGTTCTTTTAAGGGGTACAAAACGCAAGGTTTCGGCACTTTAAAAGATTCGACTCATGTATTGTTATGGACATAGAGCTTCACAAAACAGGTGTGGTGCTGTTGGAAAAACGAAAGAGTGGGTTTTTTTTTTAACTATGGCGGATTAAAGCGCTCGGAAATGTGTGTGTTTTGAAGCCGAGACCTTCAGCAGTGTAACTCTGTAGCTGTCAGTCAGTAAGGTTTGCTTTATGCGGAATAACAGTGCGCAGACTCACTACACTGTTATGTAAGGACGAAGAGAGGAAACAATGAGGGAATTATTCAGGAAAAGGTTACAAAACACTTCCCTATCCTAAGGGTTTAATCTTGATATAAGACAACAGTCGTCTAAAATACTGTTTAGTTATTATTTCTGCCAGATCTACCTTCCTTTTCGTGCTAAACTTTTTTTTTCCTTATCAAACACTGTGTATGGTATATCTGCAGGTATATCTGTTTGTTCCCATCCCATACATGTTCGTGCTACAGAATGGCTGAATAAAAAGAGAAGTTTTCAGGATTTGAGCGTAACCTTGGCAGGGAACGTAAAGACCCAACTGCTGTAAATGATCTCGATAAAGAGACAAATCGATTAGAGATATCGACAGATGATTTCGTTTGCAGACGCCGACATCTGGGAATAAAATTCATTTCAAGTTAAAGGTGGGATCTCCGTTGTTTGAGAAATGCTTCAGAAAACTGATTCGGGCCGCCAATCAAAAACAAAACTAGCGTGTAGCCAATGAGCAGAAAGGGGCGTGTCTTGTCAATATGCGGCAGAGAGAGTGTTCAGTGTGCAATTAACATTTACGGCATTTAGCAACTGAGGGTTAAGGGCCTTGCTCAGGGGCCCAGCAGTGGCAGCTTGGTGGACCTGGGTTTCAAACCCATGACCTTCCGATCAGTAGTCAAACACCTTAACCACTGAGCTAGCAGAAAGTGTTTTTAACATTGACATGGCAGATAAAAAAAAAAAGAAGAAAGAAAGCGAAGAAAGGCTTACGATAAGGTAAGAAGTAGGACGTGTTAATATAGGATCAGCTTTCCAGCGCTGGAGAGAACTGAACGTCTCCCGCGTGAAATGGAGATAAAACTTTCACGGTACAACACACAGTACTACAGAAACACATTTGTATTACCATAGTATTACTCATTGAGTTCATTTATTGATAAAAAATATCCCCTCAGTCAGCTGCCCCAACAGGTTCTGCCATAATACTTGTCTGGGTTATACTTGGGTTATACTTGTCTGGTGTATGTGTGGGCGGAGCTGTCAAAACAGGGGTGGGACCCATTTGGGTTAGGGGTGTGTTTGTTTTGGTGATTTCAAATGTCAACATTGGCTTTCAAACAATGGAGACCCCACCTTTAACGCCTAGATACAAGAGAATCTTTTATCTGTCACGAGAATGCAGGATCATGTTGTTTGTAAAAGCATGTACGGATGTTCGCGTGTGTTGGTTTTTGCAGGTGATACAGGCTCGGGACACGGTAGCCAGAACGCCAGTGTAGAGAGAACGGTCGGACGGGATGGACAGTCAGACACGTCCGACAGCGAGACGACTGATATAAGCAGGATCGACCAGCCTGGCACCAGAGACAGCCGACATGACCACAACAGGTGAGCACTTGGAGAGACAAATCCGTAATTCAAGAAGTGCCTGGGTAGAAGTTGTAGGAGATATTTGCATATGCGCAATCGGTTCGAGTTACCTAAACACACAGGCACACAGGCATGAAGCCAGAATGCTGGTTTCAAAATGATTTGCACCCCCTTAGAATCAATAGTTTGTTACGTTCGTCCCGGAGCGAATAACAATTGCTGAGTCTCTAACCGTGATATCACAAAGTTAAGCACACTTGTAGATGGATCCATTTCAACATGCCTGAAGTTTCTTTATATCCTTAGGTTTGTGCAAGTCGACCCAGATTTTCTGTAGCTCTTATATGACAAAGCTGAGCCTTTCCTGTGGATTTTTGTGTGCATCCACTAGGTCAGGGGTCAGCAACCCGCGGCTCCGGAACCGCAAGTGGCTCTTTCATCCCTCTGCTGCGGCTCCCTGTAGATATGGAAAATAAATATTTAATTTAAATTTTTTTATTTTTGTTAGTTAGTTTTTAAAAAAATATATAATTCTAAATTCTAAGATCATGATGCTCTTGTAACATTAAAATAAACCGTGTTTAATATATATATTTTTTTTTTTGGTCGCTCAAAATATGCGTCATAACTGCCGACTTGCGAAATCCGACACACAGAAGCAGGCGCATTTTTGTTTTGCTGCAGCCGGCAAGTTAAATTTTTGATGTCATGCAGGGCGTTGAAGTGTCACGCATTGAGAGTGACAGTCACGCATTTCGGTCTTTTCTCGCACTCTCCCGCCGCACATCGTATTTCTCACGCAGAAAAACTTTTTGACTATCACGTATTTAATAAGCCGCAGCGCCCAAAATGTATCAGTCCGCACTGCTGTCTCTGTGGAATCGGGCAGGAACCAAGCGCATCTCAGTTCTTAGTCGAGCTTGACACTTATCAGCCAATCAAAAAAGAAGCTACACAATAGCCAATCAGAAAATAGCACTATCGGGGAAAGATTTAACGCAACATCCAATGAAAAAAAGCGAGGGGTTGGAGATGTCACGCTTGCCTGTCTTCAAAACTTGAGAGCCCTGGTCATGAATACGAAGGACTCAATTATATATTAAACATTTTATTTGAAAGTAAACTTCAACCCATCGTCTTTTTTCTTCAGGTTAGTTCAAACTGTTCAAAATATTTTTGTTTGCCTGCAGAAATAAAATTGCGTTTACTCTGTAGCAGTTAATTGATTTCATAAATGCAACACACTACAGATTTTTCTATACTTTCCATATAGGTAAAAAACGATATATGCAGTGTTCTCTTCATTTTAGATATCAAAAGAATTTTGTGGCTCCCTGTGGTATTTTTTCTGTGGGAAACGGGTCCAAATGGCTCTTTGAGTGTTTAAGGTTGCCGACCCCTGCACTAGGTGAAATTAGTCTAGCAGGTCCAGATGTCCTTGAGGGGAAATACAGGGCCAAGTCTGAGCTAAAAGCTTTACTGACGTTCCTATACAGGTTTCGGCTTCACTTTGAAAAAGAGAGCAAAGAGGAGGTGGAGAAAAGGAAGAAAATGGCCAGAGAGAAAATACTACAAATGGTTCCAGAGAGAGACCTGGAGATGGACATAAAAGAAATCTACCCTGAAGACCAAGGTTTCCCTGCTTTATATTTGCTATTGACTAGTTTGACTTAACAACACAACACTTCCCTCCAGGAGAAAAGATAATAATCACGTTAATAAGCTAAACCGCTCAGCTCACAAACAACACGATGTCTGCTTTACTAACTTCCTGTTTTCTTGCTTTGATTCCCCATGATTTCAGGCCTGGATTTCCCTCAACGGCCCTCTTGGAATTATGGGATGCGCAGGGAGGAACTGTCGAGGAAGGAAAGGAAGGCATTTGACGAATTTCTGGAGGCTCTTCATTCCAAGAATCCTCCTCACTCGCTCAGCCATTTTGAACACAATCTGGAGGTTAGTTGTGTTTCTCATAAGACAGAGATGTTTCTGGACATTGCCATTTCAGTCCATGTCCATCTCAAGCACCAGGCCTCTAAATCCACTGCATCTCTGTGTAAAGAAATGTAATGAATTTATTGCTCTTGCCCTTTTTTTCTTCTTCTTCTTCTTCTTTTCATGTGTGTTCATATAAACCTATATCTCTGTTACTCTCATTTTTCTTGCATGTCCCTTTTCTTTCTCAGACATGGAGACAGTTATGGAGAGTGTTAGAGATGTCTGACGTCATCCTGCTTATTGTGGATATCAGACACCCAGTGAGTATTCATTCATTCTCACGTGTGTGGGTTCTGTCAGCAGATGGGGCTAACAGGTCTGCTTATAGATCAGTATCAGCTCTTATAGTTTCTAACTCCAGCTCACACGTGAACAGCTTTCATACTCGGTGCTGTTTAATTCATTTTCAAATACATTGAGCACTTTATTAAATCAATGTCTTTTCATCACAGTAATTCTCATGCCGAAGTACAATTTATAATCTAATCTAATCTGCTTCTTTCATTCGTTCATTCATTCATTTTCTACCGCTTATCCAAACTACTCGGGTCACGGGGAGCCTGTGCCTATCTCAGTCGTCATCGGGCATCAAGGCAGGATACACCCTGGACGGAGTGCCAACCCATCGCAGGGCACACACACACTCTCATTCACTCACGCAATCACACACTACAGACAATTTTCCAGAGATACCAATCAACCTACCATGCATGTCTTTGGACCGGGGGAGGAAACCGGAGTACCCGGAGGAAACCCCCGAGGCACGGGGAGAACATGCAAACTCCACACACACAAGGCGGAGGCGGGAATCAAACCCCCAACCCTGGAGGTGTGAGGCAAACATGCTAACCACTAAGCCACCGTGTCCCCCTGCTTCTTTCATTTAAATAATAAAATATTGTTTTGAGCCCTTAATGACAACATCCGTATGTTAGGATTACTATAGCAGATATGCCATCGAACCAGAGGTTCTTATTTTTATTATTATTTTCTTTTCTTTTTTTTTTTACCAAAAAGTAAACGATCAACAGTGGTGGAAAGAGTACTGAGAAATCATACTCGAGTAAAAGTACTACTACAACTAAGTACGAGTAAAAAGCAGCCCATTTAGTACTCAAGAGTAGTGAGTATTATGCTGTATGAATGTTATTCCACCTTATACCCTGCCTGCAAATTAAACATCTAGCTTACAGTATCATTCTCTTTTATGGATGTTGCAAATAAATATATATATATATTTTCTCCAACAGTTTTATTTTCACCTGCTAGCACTGAAAGAACAACCAAAATTAGAGGAAGAACTCTCGATGCTGATATTTCAACTGGTTTAGCAGGCAAAGGTGACATGACATAATGACATAATTGCCCTTCTTCACCTTCACCGCATAAAACTCCTTCAGGTGTGGCCCAGGATTCAGAAGTATTTGTATTTGAGGTGTTGCACGCTGAATCACCCACCACACTTCCTCCCTCCTCCTCCTCCTCCATGATTAAACAGAATTAGCGCCAACTGCGGCACCGGGTGTCTGCTGCAAGTTTTCTATGTGCAATTTGATTGGACGGGAATCAGGTGACTGATTATTCTCCTTAACCAATCACAGGAAAAAATAAACAAAGTAGCGGCGGCAGGTTGAGGGAAAATAGCGCAGTAAAAGTTCCGATACAGCCCTAAAAAAGTATTCTGTTTTTAAACTATTTAATAAAGTACAATTCCTAAGAAAAACTACTCGATTACAGTAGCGAGAGTATTTGTAATTCTAAAAACGAGACAAACAAAATACAAACGTTGTACAAGTGTTGCTAGGTCACGGCCGGTCTGAACAGCTTCCTCTCACCTGCTAAACTAAGCGGCAACTTCCTGTTGAAATTCTGCCGGCTGTGACTCACCAAGGATCGAATACTCCAATGCGCACGTTTATACACGGACACACACAACTAACATTCTCTTGCATTTAAACTACAAGTGTTTTTGTTTTCTTGCCTGTTAGTCTGTTAGAGAAACCCATTCGTTTGCGGTTCCTTTACTGCGGGATCCGACCCTGATAACACAGCTTCATCTGGCTTTTCTCTCTGACGTGTATCAGGTGCTGCAGTTTCCTCCTGCTCTGTACCACTACATCACAGGTGAACTGCTGAAGCAAGTAATCGTGGTGCTGAATAAGATCGACCTTTGCCCCGCGCCACTCGTGTTGGCATGGAAACACTACCTGACCAATCGCTTCCCTAACCTGCAATGCGTGTGCTTCACTTCACACCCTGGACAACCTTACAGCAGCTGTGAGAGCACTTTTTCACATCTTTTTGTCACGGAGGCATTTGTCAACCGCTGTATACGCATTCCAGTCATTCTTCTGACTTTGTATGTTTTATCTCGCTCCAGTGTTTCAGAAAAAACGAATGAGGAGGAAGGGTGGGTGGAGCCAGGCGGGAGGACCAAACCAGATTCTGAGGGCGTGTCAGGAGATCACGGCGGGAAAAGGTCAGACACGCCCAACACGTGACGGCAGTTAAGTCCAGCCAAGAATTACGGTTACGACGTTAATAAATCCGATCTCGTTTTTTTTTTTGTTTATTTGTTTTGTTTAGTGGACTTAAGCAGCTGGGAAAAGAAGATACAACATGATGCTTTGGTCATCGGAAACGATGGCGAATGGTGTGACGATGGGACGGAGCCTGTGCTGATGGAACACCACACTGATGTTGCCATGGAGCTGCACAGTCCCACACAAGAACTTTACAAAGATGGAGTTCTCACATTGGGCTGTATAGGTACAAATGTCCCAAAATATTCTGGACTTGTCCAGTGTAATAAGACAAAAATGATGGGGCAAAAAAAAAATTATTCGTATTTTCACAGTGACCTGATTGTTTTAAAAGATTGTCATACTTAATAGTTTGCATACCTTGGGAGAATTTGCATGGTGTGTCCCCCTTTTTTTTTTTTATAAAGAAAACATGAGTGAGAAGGCAAAACCTATTTATTTATTTACTTACTTACTTAATTACTTAATTATTTATTTATTATAGGGCAAAACATAAAAGAAAATAAGGACATAATCCCTGATCAAATTTGCATTGCTTTAGTTCTTAATATCGTGTATTGCCTCCATTAGCATCAATGATGGCACGCAGCCTTTTGTAATAATTCTGCACGAGGTCCTTATTCTCTCAGGTGGTGTACTGTAGCTGCCTATTCTTCTTGGCAAAATGCCTCCAGTTCCTATAAATGTTTTGAGATCTCCCCAAAGTGACTCGATGATATTGAGGTCAGGAGACTGCGATGGCCTCCAGAAGCTTCACCTCTTTCTGCTGTAGCCATTTGGAGAGTCAAACTCGCCTTGTTCTTCGGTTCGTTCTCATATCGGAACATCTGAGATCGTCCCACGTGCAGCTTTTGTGCTGTAGAATGCAAATGATCTGCCAGCGTTTTCTGCTTTTCACCGTAGACCTTGTTGGTTCTTCTCCAAACACAGCGTTTATGGTTTTGACAGTAAAGTTCAATTTTGGTCTCATCGCTTCAAATGACTGTGAGAAACCGTGATGCTTGTCTGGGCACAATAACGTTTATTTATTTATGTTTATATTTTCTTTATAAGCACTCCTTATTGTGCTCCTTGAAACAACACCACCACTTTTTTCCAGAGCAGCCTGTATTTCTCTACAAGATGTTTGTGGGTTTTTCTTTGCATCCCGAACAATTCTCCTGGCGTTAGTGGAGTAAATCTTTCTTGGTCTACTGTACCTGACCGTTTCTTAAGCGGCCTTCACACTGCACACAACAAACGGAAAAGAATGTTGGATTTCGCCCCCTAGTGACAGTCACACGGAACATGCAATACGATCGTGTAGACGTCAACACGGGAGAGAAAATTACCCGAAACTGACCCCTCACTGATTTGCAAAGTTTTCTTTTGCCTCTCCAGTGAAGGAGAGCAAAAGCAAGAGCCTGTATTCTCCCTCCATTTATCATTTGTGAATGAAGGAAATAATTATTGAAAGAGTACAATCAATCAATGCAACAATAAATCCAGAAAGACCGCGAATGGACACAACATTAAAAATAATACAATATAAATATTAATAGTTTATTACTTTTTTTGAAAATCAATAACAATGTATTTAAAACAAAAAGATTGTTTTTGATAAAGTTTAAAAATGACTAAAGTTAATATTAATACTTTTCAATTATTCTGATCACCTCGCGCACAGGAGCCTGATTGGACAACATCGGAATACATCACATCCGGTCGGCATATCGGATGCGGTGTAGTCGCACAAGTTCAAATTTTTTAACGGATCCGAAAATTACTGATCCGCAGATGGTCGGCACCTCAAGCAGCGACTTTGCGACTCTTCATAGGAAATGGGAATGACTTCCGGTTTATCGGCGGTCGTTCGTCGTGTGCAGTGTGAAGGCCGCTTTAGTATCAACCGAACCTCTTATTTTCCACCTCTTTATCAGAGTTTGAACAGCACTGACTGGCATTTTCAAGTGTTGAGAGATCTTTTTATACCCTTTTCCTGCTTTATAAAAGTTTAACAGAAGTATCATTACGCAGGTCCATTTCTTTCAGCTTATGCAAACCTTTGAGCACAACTGTACATAGAGTTAAGAGGAAGAACCTGTCAGAGCCGATGCATGAGCCAGTACGTCGCTTCCAGAGAATGAGAGGTTCCATCAAAGACACCTCTCATCACCACCACGGACTGTTTACAGTAGATGCAGATGTTCAAATAGCAGTCATGTGCAAAGAACAGTCTAATACAAGTAATTGTGGTGATGACAGATCATTTAAGCTGTTATTTGCATGCACTTGCAAACAATTGCAGATAATGGAAGTAACTGTTAATTATGGTGTCTAATGCTGTTGTTTGGTTATTAGATAACTGATGAGATGTACAGATGCCCATTTTCCACCAAAAAGAACCGGGTGCTGGTTCAGAGCTGGTGCTGGTGCTGGTTCAAAGTTGGTTCCACTCGCAAACCTTCTAAGAACCGGTTTGCCTTTCCATCACAGAGCTGAGTCTGACGTCACTGTATACGTGTCACGTTTCCCAGCAACGTTAGCGCAGCAGCGGCAAACACAACATCAGCGATGGCGGATGTTGCTTTACCGTTAATGATCATGGCTTTGTGAACCTACATTGCTATCCAAACGCGGTGAATCCAACGTGTACGTGCAGCTCCATGTCATTTGTATTAACGGAGGTTGTAATCGAGAAAGTACATAACGTTTTTTTATCATTAACACAGGAAAAAAAACGTTAGCCTTAGCATGTAGCTACCTACTATCATGTGTGCCGATAATGTATCATATTGCGGTAAAGTAAAAGTGTATTAAACATTAGTAAACTTTAGGTACATTATCAAATGCGCTAACGGTAGCCCCGCCCACAGCCCTTGACACAAGCGGTTCTTAAGTCTAGACCAGCAACGTTTTGGTGCTACTTAAGAACCACTTTTCCTGGTTCAGAGCCTGTGCTTTGGCTGTCGAAAAAGAAAGAACTGATTTTTAAAGTGGACTCCGAACCAGCACTCAAACTGCCTCGGTGGAAAAGGGGTAAGAGAGTCCATGGTGGGGATGAGAGTGCAATGGCTTTGGTAGCTAAAAGAGACAAAAATTCTTATATATCGTCTCATGTCCATTGCTTGATGTCAAACCCAAATATCTTCAGTTTGAATCAAAAACGCTCAAATGTGATGTTTAGGTTTCCACAACCCTTTGGCCGTATAGTGTATTCAGCTGTCAATGCCTAATAAAAATCTGTTTGTCCCTGCAGGGTTTCCTAACGTAGGAAAATCTTCAGTGTTGAATAGTTTGGTTGGTAAGAAGGTCGTGAGTGTGTCTCGGACTCCTGGTCACACAAAGTATTTCCAGACGTACTACCTCACCCCTACTGTTAAACTGTGCGACTGTCCTGGACTCGTCTTCCCTTCTCGAGTCAGCAAACAACTACAGGTTAAAACACACACACACACACACACGTATGTATATGTATATAAAATGCAAACACTATTTCCAGAGATGTGACTGTTGGTCTCTGTGCATGTCAGATTCTGGCTGGGATTTACCCAGTGTCCCAGCTGCAGGAACCCTACAGCTCGGTGGGATACCTGTGTGAGCGCACTCCTTTCCTGTCAACACTGAAACTTACACACCCAGAGCAGTGTGCTGACACAGAACACACTCCCGACACGCACAAGTGGACAGCCTGGGACGTGTGTGAAGGTAACGGAATCAGCGGTGCCCTGGTTAAAACGATCCAGTCGTGATTTGTCGTTATCATGTAGAGAATTCCAATTTTGTTTCATTTACAAAGCACAAAATAAACTTGTCAACGTCGTCAGTTGCCCGGTTACATAAACAGACACAGATAGATGTTAATGACTTCAGATATTCTGGCACCAGGGTTTCTGTTGATTGCTCGAAAGAATGAGAACATATTTGTCGTTAACACTTCCCTTCTGTCGCTCTTCCTCACATGAACAGCGTGGGCAGAGAGAAGAGGCTACAAGACAGCAAAGGCAGCACGGAACGACGTCTATCGAGCCGCTAACAGCCTGTTGCGCTTGGCCACGGACGGCCGCTTATGTCTGTGCTTGTGGCCGCCAGGATACACACAGAACAAAGGTTCAAACTATTCTTTCATTTAATTTAATTTGTATTTTTGTTTAAGGAAGTTCAGCAGTTCTGGTGCCCTAGAGTTTAACTCTCTCATTCTAGCTGTAGCATTGCTGCACACCCCTTTTTCTTTGTTTTTCTTGTGAGAGATTAAATTAAATGATGAAATGACTGTAATTACATCTTTAGACAAATGGGAGTCCCACCCACATTTGGCAGAAATCGTCGCTTTGCAGGGAAGAAGTCCTGCCAGTGAAGAGAACGGAGAGAGGGACGAAGAAGACGAAGAGTCAAGTTCCGAGCCAGAGGAAGAAGGCGACCGAGACGCGGACGACGACGAGGACGCCGACGGAGACGACGAAGACGACAGCGTGAGGTCCGATAAAAAAGACAAGGCCTACAGACTGAACATGTTTGGCTTGCTGGGAGAGAACGAGTGCGAGTAAGGGACGGTTTCATCACGGTGTCAGTCGGTTGCTCAGATCCCTCTTATCTGCATATTTAGATTTTGTTTCTCAGTCACGTGCCAGTGCTTTCGATGCCGCTTGCAGATCGTACGATCCTCAATATGCCTGTTCCTGCTCCTGCGTAAGCAGCCGAGTTTGTGTACCTCTAGACCTTCTCTCAAGCTTTGTATCGTGACAATAATTTACTAGACAATAATTTTTTTCCGTTCGAGAGTTTAGACTGTGAATGTAATAACAGTCGGCCAATCGCACAGACCGCGTATCGAGCACAATCATCCATCGATCAAGAACCTGTGAGTCACTTTGTCGAGCTCTCTTGCCAAAGATCAGCAGAAGGTCACTAATTTCATTAAGGCAAAAGACAAATGGGAGCCTGGGTGCTTCAAGACCCAGCATGCAGCTTGAGGACAAATAAGCCAGGTGCATGACGGGGAAGGAAGTAAATAGAAAAGCCAGCCATGACATAAAGAGGTGACTAAGAGACGATGAGACCGAACTGAACCATAGAAGTGAAAAGAGAGTGGAGTGAATATCTAAAGCACTTTTTAAATCAGAAAGAGCTGTAGAGTTTTTTCTGAATAGATCTTAACAGACCAGGGGTGTGACTGACATATCAAATTACTGCCTACTCAGGCAACCGGCAGGAAGACTTTGTGTGTCAGAGTTCGATAAATCGAAAGGATCCTTCGTTCTTAGGTCACGTTCTTGAAGACATCACGCATGCATCATGCGTGTGCCGCCTTTCGATGAAACTCTCAAACCGTTCCTTAAACTCTGTCTGCTTTTGACACACAGCTCAGGGTTTGAGCAATAATATAGAATGTAATTGAGAGGAATAAGGGGTGATTTTCACCTTTCTGATTTCATTAGAATTCCTACGCGAAGACATTCTATTCTTGACTGGATTTCTCGGCATTACGTTTGCACGAGTGCCATCAGACGGGACTAATACTGTACGACGCACATTCGAATTACCGATCGAATAAAGATTTTTACAGTTGTTAGCTTTGCACATAAGAAAGATTGACCACAGAGACGATATTTTGTTAAACGAAACAGATTTCTACGAGGGTCGGTCTGAACGGGTCTGTCACAGGGTTTGTAATGCAGGGTTACAGGGAGCTTTGTTTGTGCCTGTGCTCATCACCGAGCTATACTATGCAAGATTAGGAAGGTTGGATTAGATTAGAAACGAGAAATTTGCTGTGCCGATTTGCACCGACGAGACGCGATAGACACGGACATCTTCGTGCACAATACACGTTGTGCTGAGGTCCGATTTGCACTGAGTTCTATTCACGAGAACACTTTTTATTACGGGACATGAAGTATATGATTGTGATGGACAGTCATCGAGCACCACATGCTGAAATCCTAGGACCATATTCCTCACACATTTACGTACAGGACTCCCGAATCAGTATCGTTACAATTCCAGTATAGTGTTAATATATATTATACAAAAGGACAGGGAGTATGAGCCTAGTTTGTTTGAAATATCAGAAATGCAAACAGATTTGCTCTCGAGTATGCAGTTGTAAAGGGGATGTGTGTCTACCATGTGCAAGTGAACTAGTAAACAAATGTACTTTATTGCTTATATTGAATTGATCTGAAGTAGCCCTCTGCAATAAAGAAGGAATGTCCTTATCATTTGCTTTCATTCTGTTGTGTTTATTTGTTTGTTTTTAAGCTCTAGCGCTGTTAGATTTAACCACGTAAAGGAAAGGATCTCGCATATCCACCAGTGGTGGCGAGAACTTCCCTGATTGACTTCCTGTGTACATGCATACATGCTGTATGGCCAGGAGATGTGGACACCTGGTCATCACGCATCACATATGTGGCTGCTCCCAAAACTTAGATGAAATCACTCATTCATTTTCTACCGCTTATCTGAACTTCTCGGGTCACGGGGATCCTGTGTCTATCTCAGGCGTCATCGGGCATCGAGGCAGGATACACCCTGGACGGAGTGCCAACCCATCGCAGGGCACACACACACACTCTCATTCACTCACACAATCACACACTACGGACAATTTTCCAGAGATGCCAATCAACCTACCATGCATGTCTTTGGACCGGGGGAGGAAACCGGAGTACCCGGAGGAAACCCCCGAGGCACGGGAAGAACATGCAAACTCCACACACACACGAGGCGGAGGCGGGAATCAAACCCCCAACCCTGGAGGTGTGAGGTGAACGTGCTAATGCTAACCACTAAGCCACCGTGCCCACCTAGATGAAATCAGAGAATTGTAAAATGTCATTGTATGCTGTAGTATTAAATTTTCCATTTACCGGTCCTAGCATGTTCCAGCACGCCTGTGCACAAAGCAACGTCCAGAAAAGTAACCCCACTGAAGCCCATGGGGATGAACTGGAACACGGACTTCACCCCGATCATCCTAGCACAAAATCAATCCTCGATTTGATTTCATGAATGAACACAAACCCCACAGGCTCACTCTATACTAGTGGAAAACCTTCCCAGTAGGGTGGAGGTTATTACAATCCAGAAGTAAACACGGGGGCGTGAGTGTCTGCTGTCACCACAAATATTTGACCTTACGGTGTAAGAAAGCCCACAGAGTGGTTCTTGTTTGGCTCAGCACTATTTCCAAATGACATGATACACTGCTGGCTATCTGGGATACATATAACTTAGCATTCTATTTCACCTGCCTTTACGATCAGGGAAACACCTGAATAACATGTACCAAAATAGCAGCGAAACTGACCTACTTTAGAACCTACTGGTAAAGTGATCAGAGATGACCGTTACATTCATGATACTTGGAGCGGTGATGTTCTATCACCAGAAGATTGTTGAGAAAAAGCAGTGTGATGCACAGCGTAGACTGTAGGGTGGGATGACCAGCCACTAGTTAGATAAATGTGCTTCCCATGTTTTTCTTCTGTCTAAGGATTGGTCTAACGATCAGTATGTACTGGGCATAACAGGGAACGTGTAATCGACCGATTTTACAAAAATTGTTTGATTACACGTCGGAAGATTTCCTATGAATCATGAATCGTTTTGGTTTCTTTGCCCTACTGGGTTAAGTGTTAAGCAAGCTTTTCCACATGGACCATAATATAATTCAAATTTAATTGGAAAATTCATTTCCCTGCCAACATGCTGTATCGTTATCATTTTTTCTTTAAGTACAGCACGTGGTGGCGTTTCTTATTGCGGACATTTCCGTAAGTTGTTTTTGCGTCTAATTCGAATCACCAGTAACCACCAAAACACATAAAACGTATGTACACAAAGCAGCCAAATAGAAAATTACCTGGAGTTAATGTAAAATCATGTTGCCTGCTCATGATTACCGTGTTCCCAGAACCGCTCTCGTGTTTCGCTCACTGGAGAAAGCTATAAACTGTGCTAATTAAATTCTGGCGTGTCAGATTCTTTGAGAAGCCATTGGTCATACCAGCGCTGGCCATATGCACTGCGTTAGTGTGGAGTGAGACATGAAGCAGCCTGCCATTCCCATGATGTTCTAAAAACCCTTACAACACCGTTCAGACACGCCATCCACTCCATATAAAGTAGTCGAATGAGCCGGGGTAATGAACCGAAGGCGTCACGTTACCAGTGTCTGAGATTGTTTTGTTTTTTCTGCCACCTAAACCTCAGCCCAGCAGTAAACAACAGTTTAGACGGAGGTCAGAGAGGAACCAGCCACAGAGACATCAACCTAAACCAACCCGAATCTTACTCTGGGTTAAAAAAGGGATTTCAGACTTCTGTCCTCGTGTGCCGTCGGCCTACACGGTTTTCCCTTCTACATCTTACAACACTCATGATTCAATCATGATAGTGGTGTGATGACAGAGAAAACAAATTGGCCTTCGGTCAATACACAGCCAGGGGGCAATGCAGAGTCATTGTTAGCATGTTATTCAAATTCCGATTAGCAGAGCTGAATTAGTTAAGCATTAAAGCACACAGGTTCATAATCCGACGCAGGAGTTTGTCACGTAGATAAACTGCAGAACTAGGAACACTATCCAGTAAGAATGTAGTATTTGTGCTACATTATGAACTGTGCGGTGACCATCTTGTTCAACCCACAAGCTGAAAGTCAGTCAGTCTGACTGGAAATGAAATGCAACCTGGTTTTAGTTTATTTCTCTAAAACACTGCCGGGTTAATAAGTAACAGGTCATATGTTGGGTTGACCAGTTATGTGTCATAGTGTTTAATACATTACATTTTATTCATAATTTAAAAAAAACAACAACAACACCACTTTTACAATTCTTAATACATTCATTTGTATTTGTGGAACGCTATTAGCAGTGAACATTGTCACTAAGCATCTTTACAGAATATATCATTTAAAAATGGAAACGTATTCCTCATAAGCATGTCAGACGTGACGGCGGCGAATCAAATCTCATCGAAGAAGAACCCTTGAGAGGAACCAGACGCATAAGGGAACCTCATCTGAGTGACACCGGATAGTGTAACGATTATTAACAAATTCCCTTCTATAACTGTGTGCTAGAAGGTCGAAAAAGTGCAAACCGGTTAAAGCGTTCTAGTCGTAACATGAAGTCTGTCGAACATGAGCATGTTTAACATTACAAAGCTACGGTGCTGGTTCATTTTCATGCAATATTTCATTTATATCGGGGGCAGGATTTGCCTCGCACCTTCAGGGTTGGGGTTCGTTACATTAAACGTTCTGTAATTAGACTTTACTTATATTTTCATTGAAACATCTAAACTATGAATGTTAAAATTACAATACTTATTGCAGCACTTAATAAATAAATAAATATAATTAAATGGGGAACATGGTGGCTTAGTGGTTAGCACGTTTGCCTCACACCTCCAGGGTTGGGGGTTCGATTCCCGCCTCCGCCTTGTGTGTGTGGAGTTTGCATTTTCTTCCCGTGCCTCGGGGGTTTCCTCCGGGTACTCCGGTTTACTTCCCCGGTCCAAAGACATGCATGGTAGGTTGATTGGCATCTCTGGAAAATTGTCCGTAGTGTGTGAGTGTGTGAGTGAATGAGTGTGTGTGTGTGCCCTGCGATGGGTTGGCACTCCGTCCAGGGTGTATCCTGCCTTGATGCCCAATGACACCTGAGATCGATGGCTCCCCGTGACCCGAGGTAGTTCGGATAAGCGGTAGAAAATGAATGAATGAATGAAAATACTTAGCATTAGAACAAGGCAGAACATTTCCCTCAAGTGGCTTAGTCAAGAAAATACTAGTTACTATAGATGCATGGTGTAACACATGAGAATCTTCCTCAGGTATTCATGATGATGGGAAAATCCTAACCGTTAACGGGCCCTGTATGATTCATGCCTGTGGCATCATGACACCAGGGTCCAGAGATGTGAATGGGGTTACACAAGTTCGATGCTCTCTAAACCAAGACACCAATCTCGAGTATATTCAACAAACAATAAATGACAAAATTCAAGCTGAACAAAAGTAGATGACCAAAACTAGGTAACCAGTCCTATTAAAAAAACAGACTAATGTTACCTAGCTAGTTGTTTGCCTGTGTACATTGTTATTATATACAGTATATCTATCTATCTATCTATCTATCTATCTATCTATCTATCTATCTATCTATCTCTCTCTCTCTCTCTCTCTCTCTCTCTCTCTCTCTCTATATATATATATATATATATATATATATATATATATATATATATATATATATATATATAATTCTTCCATGAAGAGGACTTCTGGCCAGTAGATGGGTGTAGTTGTGTTCCACCGGTTTCCATCAGTTCCTTGCTGATGCCATTTTATGATGTTAAAGGGAAGTAAGCAGGATGTGTCAATCACCTGCTGCATTGTTTCTTTGTCCGATCACCGCATCTGGGTTCCTCGACGTTGCCCGTTTCTTTGTGCTTCTTCAAAATAGCTTGAACAGAACATCTTGAAACCCCAGTATGCTTTGAATTCTTTGCCTGTGAGAGACCTACCTTGCTGATGTAATAGAACTATCTTGTGTATTGTTACTGTGCTCAGTCTAGGCATGGTGTAGGACCTGTTTCATGAAAATGTCCTTGACAACCTGTCCTTAGTCCTCACCCAGATTTAATGACTCAACCTACATATGAAATTATCGATCATTAGCTTCACTAGTCTTCTGATTGCTCACTTTGCATTTTGTAAATGAATCAAAATAAACAATTCCTTATATATTTTAAACATTCTACAGCATTTCTTCACAGCTGTCTTAAACTTGATAGATAGATAGATAGATAGATAGATAGAGAGAGAGAGAGAGAGAGAGAGAGAGAGAGAGAGAGAGAGAGAGAGAGAGAGAGATTGGTTGATTGATTGATTTCATGTTTGACTTTAAAATTTAACAAAATGGAATTTCTGTAACTATAACACTACAAATTTTACAGAAACATGCGAGTCACTTGACCATTGACCCGAGTCTGTGTGTGAATCACTAAAAGGCAAAGAAATACTAGTACACCTGTCTAAATGAGGAACAACTGGATGACAATGGAGAAGTGTGTGATTTATATGCGGTATGTCACTAGGATACACCAATAACATCATGATTAACCTCCATCCCTTATTCACTCATTCACTCACTTGCTCCGTCCCTCTCTCCTTCCCTCACTCACTCACTCATTTACTCCCTCACTTATTTACTTACTCACTCATTCGTATATTCATTCACTCACTTACTCACTACAGTGCATCCAGAGCCAGTTACGTGAACACTAGGTGTGAGGTGGTTAAACAGTCTAAATGGGAACAAGGCAGTCCATCACAGGACCCCTGCAGCTATACCTGGGGCAATTTTGAGTCACCAGTCCACACACAGGCATGTTATTGGCAGGTCGGAGGAAACCAGAGCACCCAGAGGAAACCCAGCCAACATGCAGAGAATGTGAAACTCCACACCTGAGCAGACACCCATACAAAATAAAATTCATGGCCCACAGATGGCTTTTGAGTTTTGTGTCTTCGGTGGATGGGATGTGTATTCTGTGTCTTTGACTGTTGTGCATTTAAAGTTTGCATTCAGTGGGGCAGTTCTGAAGGTCCAAACTAAGCTACAGTGTCCTAAGTCAACATAATAACAGATGATAGGAAGTTTTAGTTAGGTGTAAGGTTTATTCCTCTTATGCTGTTAGTATTCACCTTGACTGTGTCTCTGTTTTCCGTGTCATAGATGAAAAGGTCAATAAAAAAACAATTTACCTGTAGTCATCTTCATCACGTAGCTTTCTCAGACATTTTTTTGTTAATCATTTGTGTGCTTATGATTGCCCTTGAGGGTGTCTGCATGCATGTGTGTCTGTGCGTGTGTTTACCCTGTCCCTGTTTGGGAGTCGGAGCCTGTGCGTCAATAGATATATTTAGCTTGGGCTCTCACTCCATTGCAATGGCAGCCATTTAAAAAGAAAGCCCACAACCCCCACTCTGCTCACTCTCACTATAAAGCAAGATACAGCCTACAGGGAGAGAGAGAGAGAGAGAGAGAGAGCTGAGGTTATACCTGGAGCTGCAGAATTAGCCCCGTGTATCCATGTGGAACAATCAGAAAATAGGCACAGGGTGTGTTCAGACTCACCTGCCTTCCTGTTTTAGCTCTGAACCTATCGACGGCAGTGGGCAGCAATTTGCAGCACGTGGTGGTTTGGCGTATCCAGAACAGCCCGAAAATTACAGTCATTTACAGAAAGTAGTGTCAAAAATGAAGAAAAGAGAGCGAGAGAGAGAAAGAAATAAAGTAGCTGTAATTAGGAGAGACAATGAGTCAGACAGGGGAATGTGTCTCAGACAAGAGAGCTATTGAATTAAGCCACAGTCTCACCAAAAACCACTTATGTTGTGCAGGCAAAAAAAAACAACCCTGGATTATCATGAATTTTTTAAGGGAAAACGGAGGGCTGGTTTCAAAACGCCGGGAGTGATCGATGAGAGGAGAGAGACACACAAACAGCTTCAGACATTTCTCTGTCTTTATTTCTTATTAAGGAAATTAGACATCAAGCTGTCGTTGTAGGGCTGGGGATCAAAGCCGAAACAACCTAGAGGTATAAAATGAGAGGTTGGACTTTGTAGAAGTCATTGTAGACCATCAGACAAAGACAAAGACATGCTCAGATAAGGGTGTTTGTTTATCTTTTTCTTTGTATTGATGGTATAGTGTGAGAAAGGTGTTTGTGAGCTTTTCTGATAATATTAGATTATAGTCCACTAGTAAATAGTTGTAGGGTGTAAAATGAAAACAAGGGAAGAATAGAGAAACCTATCCTGTTCTTCATCTATCACATTTATTCGTATTCTGTCTGAATCCTATGAGCAGCCAATTTTTCACATGATCTACAGAGTTCCCCAAAGCTCCATGCTGACCCCCCCCCCCCCACTCAGACACTCGTCCAGCACCCAGGCGATGTGACCCTACGACCTCATGACATCTTCACCCCTTCCAAAAGTCTAAAGGGAACGGCTCTAAATGGCTGCCACGCTCTCGACCGGCCGTTACAACCCACTCATAAAACTTCCAGCTCACACACATTTCACACATTCTTACTGTCATTTGTTCAAAGCACTCACATTCATCCAGAGAATCAGGGGACGTCAGGTAGAGGTCTGATAATTAGACAAACATAATATCTTAGATTGCATTCAAGATTGTAATAAGATTGTTTTTAATCACTGAGCTGAAGGTTCAAATGGGGGTGTCAAAATTTATGGAAGTTGTTGATTGTGTTGTATATTATGGTGTAATAGCCATGTTATGAGATTAGTCATAGTATTCACCTTCCATTTGTTTTTCTGTGTGGCTCCATTCCAGTCCATCTCTCTCTCTCTCTCTCTCTCTCTCTCTCTCTCTCTCTCTCTCTCTCTCTCTCTCTCTCTCTCTCTCTCTCTCTCTCACATGAACAAAGCTCGCCCCCAGGCCCCAGACAACAAGTGGTGCTGATCTTATTTCACATAAAAAGCACACACAGGCGGGCAGCCATCCTTCAGAATGTCTCCCTGAATCATCCTTCTTTATCCTTTTTTTTTCCGTTAAAAAGGATCCTAGCACTCCTGAGGCAACATGAAACTGTACACTCTCTGATGTCCTGCACCATCCCTAGTCCCTAAAGCGTAGACATTTTCTTTTACCTTTTGTGTCTGCCACTTTGAAAGGTACAGTATATCTAGGTTTCCAGGTGAAATATGTTTTAAAGTTGTGGACGATAAGTGTAGCAAATAAGGAAAGGTACAGACTAATACCTGATACTATGGAGGACAACAACAAGGCAGTGAATTCACCTGTAGTCTGTGTGTGTGTGTGTGTGTGTGTGTGTGTGTGTGTGTGTGTGTGTGTGTGTGTGTGTGGGGTGTGCATGTGATTCTGACAGACAGCGTAGATGTTGAGGCATAATGTGGTAAGGGGTGTGAGAGAGAGAGAGAGAGAGAGAGAGAGAGAGAGAGAGAGAGAGAGAGAGAGAGAGAGAGAGAGAGAGAGAGAGAGAGAGATTAAATGTTTCAGCAGGGGAATGAGTGGAATGTAAGTTTGTGTCAAGTTCCCAACATTCTGAAAGCCTGACATACTGAGAGTGATCAGCCTGCTCTGCCCCTCAACAGCTGTGTGTGTGTATGTCTGTGTGTGTTTGTGTGTGTGCCTGTGCATGTGCTTGTGTGTGTGCCTGTGCGTGTGTGTGAGAAGACAGAGCGAGGGGGGGGGGGGTTCCACACAAAAGATTTTCCTCTAAAAAAAAATAAACAATTGAGGTTTTGTCACATGCTTATTATAAGAATAATAAACCTAGTATAATCATTTTATGCAAACTGTGATGTATTTAAATTTAATGCTCCCCTGGGATATAAAACACACAACACACCCACACTCTTGCTCTGTAGATTTATTACACTGTCAAAATCCCAAGACTATCTTTCCTCAACTGTCTGAGTTCCTAAGAATGAACCATTTTCTTCTCTTCATGCCCCCCCCCCTCTCTCAGTGTGAATTCCACACAGGATTGGACCTGCACTTTTCATGCTTCACTGTTTTCTTCACAAAGCCCAAGGAAAGTGGGAAGAGAAAAAAAAAACTTTTACTGTGAGAGTACAAAACTACTTCAGCAATCAGAAAAGTGATTCACAAAATAACAGATTCAGAGACGTGTGTGTGTGTGTGTGTGTGTGTGTGTGTGTGTGTGTGTGTGTGTGTGTGTGTGTGTGTGTGTGTGTGTGTATGTGTGTGTTTGTGTGGGTGAGTGGGTATGTGGAGCAAAGACAAGGAAGAGGAGATGAACACAACACAAATGAAGCTAAAAGGTCATAGTAACATTGAAAAGAGGACCAGGAGTTACCAAGACAACTCACAAAGCCCAGTTTCTAGAAGCAGCACAGAAAAAAGAAGGAGTGAATGAGGGTGATGGGGGAGGAAGAGAAAAGAAGAGAAAAGAAACTAGAGGGAGAGATTATCTTGCTATGATGTTAAAAGTTAAGCCCATGTTTTGTAGGGCCACACTCGGGTATATCATGTTGCCTCCAGTTCCCCAAAGCAATACATTGACAATATAAGGCCTAAAGCTCCACCTCCACCAGCACCAGCACTTTAATGCATTATAATGATTCATACTGCTGTATTACTCAGAACTGGCTATTTTTCGTTTATTATGTTTGCTATACACTCTGCTGCCAGTTTATTAGTTACCAGTAAAGTTTTATGTAATGCCCTTACTTTATGACATAGGCTGCTGGATGATATAAAGAGTAAGAATTTCATTGTATAGTGTAACACACTGTTACCTATAGATATGACGATAAACTCTTGAATCTTGAATCTTTAAAAATACATTTTCTGGTGAAAACTATTTGAGAAATTACTTCGTAAACAACTTTTTAAATATCAACACAAGTAAACTATGCTGAAGTGAACACCAGTTTGATTGCCAAAGGTAATGTTAGCTTTGGCATATGTATTTTTTTTAAGTGGGGTTTAAGTAGCTTTCTAGGTTTGTAAGCTAGCTAGTTAGCTCTAGCACAAATTCCTCTGACATGTAATCATATAGGTTGTAGCAGATATATTTAACACAGTAGGCAATCATTGCTAAGTTTAATACTGTAACGCCTCAGAACATTTGGCTAGCTAGTCTAGCTTACTCGGCTAGCCAATGGTGTACCTGTATATTTTGCCACAGGTTGTATTTTCAGGTGGTTATTGCTGATATCTTTACAGGTTTAGAATTCAGGTTTTTATAATATAATTTTAAGAAGATTCCTGATGTTCAGGATGCTCATCTGTCTCCACTGTCTCAGACATTGCTACACTCAAGTTAAAGTAAAAATACTATGATTAAACTATTGGTTTATATTAACATTTTTCCAAGTACTATGACAGGACTACATGTAGTTTGTTATTTTCCACTTCTGTTATCAGGTTTATTGATTTATTGATCTAATAATAAAGTACGCACTCTTTTTGCTGTTTCTTATCTCATATACAGTTCCCAGCAAGTTACCAGCCCTCTTGTTTCATAAGAAAGCATCTCTATCTGCCATACTTTCTTGTTTATATAACTCTCCTGTTGTAAATCCATTGTAATATGCAAACTAAACAGTACAGCAATAAAGTCAGTATTTCTGTTTATTATCAAGCTCTACTCGATATGCTCTAATTAATTTATTTGATCTCCTTTGAGTGTCTAATGATTTAAAACAGTAATCATTAGACCTCAAACTATTTACCTTTCACATAGCTGAATAAAAAAACTTATAAAAAGATACCTTTGTGTTTGTGAATCCCATTTCCATCAGTAAAAGCCATTATTCACAAAAGGAAGAAAGCTGGACATAAGAGTGGAAAAAAAAACCCAGCCAGAGACATTAAACAGAAAGAGACCTGTAAAAGTCCTTGAATAAAAGTCAACGTTTTTACCACAAACAGAAATGTTATTTACATTTACATTTACAAAAAACTGCAATAAAAAACATGTATCGAATGTTTTGCTGGTTTCAGAATTTCAAAATAAGGGCATGCAAACCTTTGTTAATTTGTACAGTCATCTATTTCAGCCTAGTTTTCAGCTATTCTGTGCAATAAATGTGCTATTTACTATCCTGCTCTGCTGTTCATTTTATTATACTGCAATGACTTTTATATTGCACCTTTAGTGTTCACACTTGTCCTGTCTTACACTCAACAAAACACTTTTCTATAGTCCGTCTACAGGTTTTATACTTTATACCTTCTTATATAGAGGATCGTGATCCTGCAGGCTGTTCCTGCAGCACAATCAAATTCTAGATAGGAAAAAATAATTTCTCTCACTGCCTGAACTCTGGCTCTTAACTGCCCTGTGTTAATGGCTTGATTATTCTAATTCTGCAAATTAAAGGCTATCTACATTGGCAATGTCAGTGCTCAGTTATTCATTTATTCATTTTCAGCAAACACTCCATCTTGGTCAGGGTTGTGGTGGATGTTGTGAGGCAGGAATACACCCTGGATGAAATGCTCATCCAGGCAATGCATCACACTACACACACAAACTCATACACACTATATGCAATTTAGCATAGCCAGTCCATCTACTGGCATATTTTTGGGCAGTTAGAGGAAACCAGAGAGGAAAAAAAAACACCAGACAGAAAAAGGAGAACACGCACGACTTTGCACAAATGGCAACAGGAACTCTAAGCCCTGGAGCTGTGACATTCGTACTCCATCAGTTTAAATTATATATCGATTTATTCAGGCCAAATGTCATTAAGCACACAAGTATGGCAATAAAGCTGAGGGAGTTAAGCAAACAGAGAGAGAGAGCAGCAGGAAAGCTGAGAACTTGATGGTTGTAAAGAGACCCAGGCTTAGCACCTGCACTTAGGTCAGTATATAACTAACACCTGGGCTGTAGGGATATCTCCAGGTCGGAGGTAGGGATTATAAATGCCATGTATGAACAGACTGTTCTATAAGAGCACAGTGCAGAGAAGGCATTTCCTGTACTATTCATTAAAAACAGCATCTGTTTTGTCTTACAATAACCCAACGCCTGTGTTCTTTTTTCTCTCTTTTGTAGAAATGATTCTGAATGTTTTGCAGTAAACCCAAACACAGAAGGTAGAAGGAGTTCAGGCTCGTGTTAGAGATGTGTGTTGATGGAGGAATGCATGTAGAATCATAGCACTGGATCTTTTGTTACAGCCTTGCATGAGCTCGACAAGTATCAACACATAACTGATCAGCACTCTCTGTTTCATCTATTCTCTGCCATCATTCAATACCTGCCTTCACTTCACCACACCCTTTTTGGGGGATTTTTCTGGCTTATATTTGTGAAAGAGAGACTTATAAACCAAGATAGCCATTTTCCAGCAACACCTCAGATCACTACAGGCTTCGGTGATGAGCAGTTAGTTTAAACTTCTGACATTTAACACTAAAGCATCTAAATCACTGTCTTTATTGCCTAGGGCAGGTAATTGTATACAGTTACAGCTGCCTGCTCTATAATAATGGACTCTTTTGAAACAACAAAGAGGGAAATCTTCAGTTAAAGACGGTACTTTGGTTGACTTTTTTCAGACCTTTCTTTGTATGTACACACGGCCATACAATGAGCAATTAGTCATTGCAATGAAAAAAAAAAACACATGCAATTGTCCAAACAAAAAGAATAAGGTGAATTTTTTTAAGCCATGAAAGGGTTAACAAGGTGAATCCTGTTGTTTCCTTTTAGGTAATATGATATTTCATATCCCCTCGACAGACCAAGCTGTTCCTGTAAAAAAAATGTTTTTCTCAGGGGCGCGAGCGCACGTCAAGTATCATTTACAAGATCCCGCTGCCAGATCACGGGGTCTTTCCACAGATCGTAACTGATTGGCCGAGTGTCAGATCTAATATTTAAATCACTGCGCGATGATTGGACGCCATGGGAGCAGGTTATGCAAATGAGCACCTGGTAGCGGTCTCTGGGAGAAGGGGACGAAAAGCCTCGAGCGGCTGTTAGACTGTTGGCTATCGGTGTGGAATTGATATAAGAAAGTATTTTGTTGTTGAAGTAAAGAAAAAAACCAACTGAACAAACAAACAAACACAAAACGCTTTACACAGGTGTGTAAATCTTTAGTCTTTAAATCGTCGACTCATAGGGTAAAGTGAACGGCAGTGATTTTAGTCTCGCGCGCTCGTGCGTGCGTGCGTGTGTGTGTGTGTGTGTGTGTGTGTGCGTGTGCTGGATTTTTACCTGCTGTGATCCACTACACTGACCAACGGAAAACTTTCCAGGTCCGAAAGCTTCTTGTTTCCTGGCATTTCGGTAAGTAATGAGGACACATGATGACTATATTTACCCACCACAGATAGTGTGTGTGTGTGTGTGTGTGTGTGTGTGTGTGTGTGTGTGTGTGTGTGTGTCATTTGGGATTATAAATATCTTTAGCAGATTTGATATGTTCTCCTTCGGCGGATTTAGGGATCGACTGAGCAGTTGCTGCTCCAACTGTTGCTGTTGTATAAGAAAAGAGATCACACGTGTGCTTGTTTTTTTATATTTTATATTTAAAAGTTTGTATCTTGACTCTACAGACTATCGGAATTAATTTGTTATTGTTTATTTTCTTTTTACATTATTTAAGCACCGAGGTACATGGTGTTTATATCTTGCCCGGTTTTTCGGCGTCAGAGTGTCTGTGAGTGAGTGAGTGAGTGTGTGTGTGTGTGTGTGTGTGTGTGTGTGTGTGTCTCTGTGTGTATGTGTGTGTGTCTCTGTGTGTGTGTGTGTGTGTGTGTGTTTCTGGGTGAATGTTTGTGAGTGTGTGTGATAGTGTGTGTGTGTGTGTGTGTGTGTGTGTGAGAGTGTGTGTGAATGTGGGTATGTTGGACATGCTGGATGGCGGCCACGAAGATCTTGCGTCGTTTGTTTGCCTGTAAAACTGTACAAGTTCCTTTCCTTATCACAAATATATAGTTCTCATATAGTTCATGGCTTCGTAATGACCGAGCATACACAGACAGGACTTATACACCTGTGGCTAAAACCAGGGTGATTTTAGGCAGGCTAAGGCTGAGCAATCTATCCTTAATTCCTATCGCGATATCTGATCTCGATAAATTTGCACTGAATTCATGAGCTCTGAGCGCTCTGAACAAAGCCTTTAAGAATTCTGACATTCTTATCATTTTAAGGAGATCATTTGTCACATATATGTACATCACAGCACATTATTACATATACATTATATTCTTCACGTATCCCAGCTTGTTAGGAAGTAAGGGTCAGATCACAGGGTCAGCTATTATACAGCATCCATGGAGCAGAGAGGACTAAGGGCCTTGCTCAAGGGCCCAAAAGTGTAAAACTGGAAATGCTGGGTGCTTGAACGTCAATATTCTGAACATTAACACCATGCTATAAAGCAGCAACTACTATTCAGTGACTACAGGTGAAACGGATAAGAACAGAATATGCTCATGAGGAATGTCGACTTTTTGACTTTCAGGTTCTGGAAAGTTAACCTTAAACCTTAATGTGCAGATTGATAGTTTGCAAGGATTCCATTTTATTAATCCCCATTGAAATTATTATTATTATTATGTAAAGTTAAGCATGTAGTAATATTAGATTGATTGCTCGGGAATTGCTCGGGAACGGAGGCAGTGAGTCTTTCCAACCTAGCCGTGAGTTTGTCCAGTCACGTTGCTTTTTACAACTCTTAATGGATCACTTAGGCGTAATAATAGCACTTAGTTGTGAAAAGCGCTTGTATATAGGGACTCACATTGTTTCTATTCATTCAGCCTTTCTTAGTGTACGACATGTGCAACAGCTCCTGACAAGAAAACGGGATGAACGAGCCGACGGTTTAAGAGTGAGCGTCCGAGGAGCTTCTGCCTCACTGACCGGCTCGGTGCCAGGTGACCGGAGGTCAGAGCACAGAGAACAAGAGGGGTTGTGTTAACCTTATGTCGAGCTAATATCTCCAAAGGAACTGAAGGTGAAAGTTTGGCAAATGAAATCATACTGTTAGTCATACAGTTAGTCTCTTAATTGTTCAGGAGGTTGTACAGATATTTGTTTCTCCCTCTTAGCTGCATACGTTTCTTATTAGTTTCACTGCTGCACGTTTCCTAGTAATGCCTGAATAATAACTAGTCTTATAACTAGTGCAAATGTTTCTACTGCCGGTTGCCATAGTAATAACAGCTATCAGTGCGTGGCACAGTCAACACACCTTCACAAATTCAGCAGTGTCTATCTACATCGTATCATAGTATTCGCTCACGTCGCTAGTCGTTACACCAAGTCGCTCTATATTTGCATAAAGTTCAACTTTTCTCAACTTTGTCACGTCACTGGACACGGACACGTCTAGTCACCAGCGGTCGCTCATGTTGCTGGAATTCGCCGGCTCTCGTCGCTAACGGAACAGTCTCTGAGTCGCTCTATGTGTGAACACAGCTTGTCTTTTTGACCATTGGGATCAACCTATTTTACTGTATATTCCAAGCCATAAGTCACGATGTCATAGTTATTTTTTTATATGATCCAGATCTTTATACCTGTCCGTTAGTTTTGGTGACACTGAAACAACAATATCTCTGGGGAGGAAAAATGATTCTGTTTTTTTTTTAGTTTGTTTTGTAACTAGTGAAAACAAAAGAGATTCATATGCCTGCACGTTCTTGTAACCGTCAATTAAATGCTCTACAGAACCTTTTTTTTGCTCCACCCCAGGAGGCAGGTCTTGGTCCACAGTAGCATGATGTAGCAGCCATTGTGTTTCATTTCCACATTTTGGGATTTTTCGCACGCTGTTCGACTTTTTCCAGTAACTGCTTGGCTGACAAAAATAATAGGGCTTTTTTAGTTATTATTTTTTTATTTCAAAGAGGGTGCAATTTCTACAAGGTCATGGTGTTATGACCGGGGCATTTCGGAGGTGTCTTTTCAACCTGGAGACAACGGAAAGATGATTGTAAGTGTAAGTACAAGACTCTCCTGAAACTCGCCAGCTCACTAAGCTCTTGTAAGGTTTGTTGGTTTCTATAGATTCACCCCAGATGTCATTCCTGCGTCCTGTCTCAGGCGACTAGAAAGAAATCAAAGCTAAGAAGCTAGTTCATTGGGCTACTTTTACACCGCTGGGGACAAAAGAGGAAGAAACCTTGGTGATTTTAGTGGTGTAGATGTTCTCAGAGACACTCTGTGTGTAATTTCTCGCGTAGCAGTTTTCTCTGGCTCATATCTATACGGTAAAGGCGTCTCCCCCTTAAACGAGTCTCTGCCCTCCTCTTCTCAGGTGGTTGCAGTCCGTGTTGCACCTCCTAGTGCATCGTCTCTCGTCATAATTCATTCCAGCTCTGGCTATCTCTTGTCCTCCTTTGTCTTCCTCGATTGCTTCCTGTCTCTGCCGTAAATCGTTCACCCATCAGCGCCTTTTCCTCCATCTTCTACTCTTCTCTCCCCACCTTCTAAGCGCCGACTGCTCCGTGTCTGTCACTTCATTTTCCAAATTGTTTGAACGTATTGCACGTGTGGCAACACCGGCCTTGCGTTAAAGACAGTAAAGCATGTAATCACGAACGTTTCCTTTACTTTGTAGCACAACAGCGCTAGCGTTAATAATTACAGATTAGTGCTGGGCATGAAAAGGTAAAGTCTTACTTGAAGCTCGAAGGCGTACTTCTTCTTTTTTTTTTTTTTTCCAATTTTTATTTATTTTTTTTATTTTAACAACACCACCAAACAACACACCACAGTGGTACCGGTATCTCACATCAGCATATACAGCCACATAGGCCATATCACCTTATAATCTTCGGATATACACGTTCATACCTAGACAGACAAAGTGGCAAAACAATATAAATAATAGGAAATAATAATAATAAAATAAATAAATAGAAGGGGGGCACGGTGGCTTAGTGGTTAGCATGTTTGCCTCACACCTCCAGGGTCGGGGTTCGATTCCCGCCTCCGACTTGTGTGTGGAGTTTGCATGTTCTCCCCGTGCCTCGGGGGTTTCCTCCGGGTACTCCGGTTTCATCCCCCGGTCTAAAGACATGCATGGTAGGTTGATTGGCATCTCTGGAAAATTGTCCATAGTGTGTGTGGGTGAGTGAATGAGAGTGTGTGTGCCCTGCGATGGGTTGTCACTCCGTCCAGGGTGTATCCTGCCTTGATGCCCGATGACGCCTGACATAGGCACAGAAGTTCGGATAGACGGTAGAAAATGAGTGAGTGAGTGAGTAAATAAATAAAAATAATAACAACATAAAATACAGCAGGGCATGTCAAAGTAAGTAACAGGGTCATTTTATAGACCAAAAATGAAAAGGATGTATCAGCTACTGAACATCTTCCAGAAATTTCCACAAAGAAGACCAAGTTCGCCAAAAAGCATCTGATCTTTGAAGTTCCAGAGGTAGAAGTGTGGCGACTTGACTTATCCACATATTGACTGAGGGTCGAACTACTGTTTTAGTTGTACTGAGTTGTCATTAAGTCACGTGTGATCACAGGAGTAACGTTTAGGTGATCCGTTCGTTCAGACTTTCAGCTCAATTAGTACATTTGTATTCACTGTAGAGTTAATTCACACACAGTGGAAGTGGCACCATAAGCACACACACACACACATACACACACACACACACACACACACACACACTCCATGTGAGGGGGGTCATACATGTCACCGTGTATAAATGCAGAAGTGATCATGCAGTCACATTGTCAGGTTATTGTGTAAACCCCGTACACACACCACGGAGTGGAACATGAGACTCTTCTAAACACAATCAGTTACCGAGCGACATCAGCGAAAGTCCTGAGGAAAAAAGTTCCACTTATAAAAGTTCCATGTTGTTTGTGGTTATGACTGAATCTACAGTATTCATATACAGGTGACGTTTTATGTGTATGTCTTCTATTCTGTTTGCTTATTTGAGCTGTGATATGTGACACGTGTTGTGTAGCATGACTCGATGACACACTAGAGACCTGGTTTATTTATCTGACAAAGCTGACACGCAGTGGTTCGTCTCTCTAACACCAGCTGTGTGTGTGTGTGTGTGTGTGTGTGTGTGTGTGTGTGTGTGTGTGTGTGTGTGTGTGTGTTCCACCACTTGGTCTTGTACACAAGAGCTGAAGGTGCACTAGGGAAGATTTGTCAAAATGTGGCATGATTTTGTCTCTAACGGTTCATTCACTGGAGCTGCATTTTACAGCACTTTTATCAGATCGACCTTCCCTCCTCCTTCCTTCCTTCCTTCCTTCCTTCCTTCTTTCCAACATGAGTATAGCTATCATAGAAAGTCATTACTTACTGTATGTGTCTTCACTAGAAGGCAGACGCATTAAAAACACCGTCAGCTTCATGATTATTCGGTTATTCCACAATCTTCTAGCAGTCAAGTGATATGTGATATACAGACATTAAAGTATAATATGTATGATGTAATATGTACGTAAATGTAATATGTACGAATATAATGTTATGTGCTCTTGTTTCAGCATTCGCAATTACTCTCTCACACACACACACACACACACACACACACACACACACACACACACACACACACACACACAAAGGATGTCGTCTCAGTCTGAGTCAGGAATTAATATTAGCTAGATGTTTGTAAAAGTCTTTATCACACAGATGAGAACCAGATCATTTACATTTTAGTATAAAAAACATGTAGATATTAAGTTATAATGTCATTTTACAGTGGCGAATGTTCACCACCGGATTTAGGTTGTGTTTAGATGCCCCCAAAATTCCTTACTCCTTTTTTTTTTCAGATGTAACGTTTTTTCCCCTCACGTTCATTATTAACTGTATGAGATTTATGAAATAAGGACACTTCTTCTTTTCAAAGATGACATTTCAGCCCTAAATATTGTAATATATATATTTACACACTTGAGGTAGTTTATTCTGGGTGATTGGCAGAGATGGGGGACTTGAGTCATATGACGTGACTCGAGTCAGACCTAAGACTCGCAAATTTGAGACTTGCTTGACAAATATTTAAAAAAGACTCGACTTGACTTTGACTTGGCGTTCATGACTTGAGACATGACTCGGACTCGAGTTGAATAACTCGGAGATGGGGGTCTCGACTTGACTCGAGTCAGACCCAAGTCACAAATTTGAGACTTGCTTGACAGATATTAAAAAAAAAGACTGGACTTGACATTCCTGACTTGAGACTTACTTGTGACTTGCACGTGTGTGACTTACTCCCACCTCTGGTGAATGGAAACTCCAGTAAACAGAATCCTAGGATATGTTGTTTTTAGTTTCACACTGTTTATACTTTAACCCGGGTTAACGATTAATGCTGGCTCTTTCTAATCTGACATTTCACACTGTACAATCCTAAACCCTGACTTAACCTTCTTCTTTATCGCACCGTGACTCTGCCGCTGTAAATAACGGCTCGCGTCACGATTTCTCGGCATCGTCCAGGCTTTTGTCATGACCACATGGCAAATTTTTACATTCTAACGCACACATTTATCAGCGCAATGTGGATTCACATGGCAAAAACACTGCTAGTCCTGCTTTTGAGCAGTGTTTCATAACCCTGGGCAGAAAACGGCGCTAAGTCTGTTTTATTTTTTACACCAGTGTGAAACGTTCCTCTACTCCGGATGAAATGCACGGTTTAGAGTGACAATAAGACAGGGTTAAGTGCAGTTCACAGTTCACCCCTTTTCCCCCCATCAGTGACACTGAAAAGCGTACAAACCCCAGAGCTGTACCTCATACACACACACTGCATGGTAGAGCACGTTTACTCATCCAATACAGATTCATGCCGATGGCTGTCAACGTTCTGGGAGAGAGCTGAGTCAATTTTGAACAGCTCTGTCAATGTTAGACTTGAAGGGTGGTTGGTTTTGTGTGTGTGTGTGTGTGTGTGTGTGTACGCTTCTGAAGGATCTGTAAAGCAGGCCTCACTTTAATTAGGCAGAAAACCAAACAATATAGGATGAAATGAAAGCAGGTGATGTTAGCATAGGTGAATGAAGACTGCCTGCAAACTCAACAAGTGATTGAATCGTATCCAGGTCTGAATTGTAGGAGCTCACACGCTAATGCCCCTTTTCCACCGAGGCAGGTTGAGTGGAGCCTAATCTAAAACCAGTTCTTTCTTTTTCGACAGCCAAAGCACCGGCTCTGAACCAGGAAAAGTGGTTCTCAAGTAGCACCAAAACGTTGCTTATCTAGACTTAAGAGCCACTTGTGTGGGCGGGGCTACTGTTAGCGCATTTGTTAATGTACCTTAAGTTTACTGATGTTTTATACACTTTTACTTTACCGCAATATGATACATTATCAGCACACATGATAGTAGGTAGCTACATGCTAAGGCTAACGTTTTTCTGTGTTAATGATAAAATAACGTTATGTACTTTCTCGATTACAACCTCCGTTAATATATATTGCACGGAGCTGCACGTACACGTCGGATTCGCCGCGTTTGGATAGCAATGTAGGTTCACAAAGCCACGAACGTTAACAGTAAAGCAACATCCGCCGTTTTTGATATTGTGTTGGTGTTTGGTGCTGCTGCGCTAACGTCGCTGTGTAACGCGACACGTATACAGTGAATTTGATGGATCTGTGACGGCTCTCTAACCGATGGAAAGGCAAACCGGTTCTTAGAAGGTTCGCCAGTGGAACCAACTTTGAACCAACACCAGCTCTGAACCAGCACCCGGTTCTTTCTGGTGGAAAAGGGGGCAGAAACCCGAGCATGCAGCGTGCTTGGTTCTTGTAGATGTAAAACAGTGAGAAGGTCTGTTAAGGGTTTTCACTCTGTTCTGTATGGGATCTAACACTCGCATCATATCTCCTCCATGGTGGTTCATGTCACTGCTGGGAGGAGTAATGGTGGACGTACGGTCTGTAATCGTACACCTACACAGTGACCTGATGGAATAATTTATACAACCTGGTCTAAGTAAATCTGCAGTACTGCGGTACATGTTGATCAGATGATCGTCTCCACTAGGTCCAGCATCCGGACCCGAGGCCTGAACTTTCTTTTTTTTCCCCCTATACACCATCGATGTAAACGTGTGTTTGTGTCTCTTGTGTTTTTTTTTGGTTCCCCGATGAACTCAGTTGGTCAAATACCAGCAAATACAAACAAACTTTTATTTTTAATGAACACAAGATATACAGACATTGATTTCTCATGCAGACAGACACTCGTAAGCCAGGAACCTCTTGGCCCACATGCAAATATTTACCTGCTGGAAAAGCCAATTATCTTGATGCAAGAAGGATGCGATGTTTACGGGGGAAAAAAAAACAAAACAAAAGTCATTACTGGCAGAGATGAATGTGGAGTTCAGCTAGGTGAGCGTTCATACAAACACGAGCCAATGGAAAGCGGCAGGACCAATCGACCTGTTTTCTTCCTGGAAATAAAAAAGAAGGAATTTTGTTCATTAAACAGCTCTTTTTTGATCTGTATTTCTGACATCCTGCTCAAGCCTGCGATGAAAAGACGTCGAGCTCGTACACGTTCGTCGAACAAAAGCACAATTTCTCACAGGGATTTTCTAAGGCCATATAAGACTACTCAAGTTTTTTTTTTTTTTAGCCGCTTTGTGGACCTGGACACGTGCCAGAAAGAATTCAAATACAAAATTTCTGCATGATTTAACTTGTTACCAGGTTTGTTTTTTGTTTTTTTTTTTAACTTGCCCTTCCATCATCTTCCCACAAACACCCCCTTCTCTTTTCCTTTAGGCCCAAACATAATTATGTCTTAATGATTAGTTAGAGCCCGAGGCAGCAAACGTATATCATATATATCTTCAGTTGCAGCATACGCTCTGAGCTTTGGGTGTGTGAGTGTGTGAGTGGGAATAAGTAAGTGAGTGTGTGTGTGTGTGTGTGAGAGAGTGAGTGTGAGAGAGTGTGTCACTGTGTGTGTCAGTGAGCATGTGTGTGTGTGAGTGAGTGTGCGAGTGAGTGTGAGTGTGTGTGTGTGTGTGTGTGTGTGAGAGAGAGAGTGTGTCAGTGTGTGTGTCAGTGAGTGTGTGTGTGTGTGTGTGTGAGTGAGTGTGTGTGTGAGTGTGTCAGTGTGTGTGTGAGTGTGTGTAAGTGAGTGTGTCAGTCTGTGTGTGCCTGTGTGAGTGTGTGCCTGTGTGAGTGTGTGTGAGTGTGTGCCTGTGTGAGTGTGTGCGAGTGTGTGCCTGTGTGAGTGTGTGCCTGTGTGAGTGTGTGCCTGTGTGAGTGTGTGCCTGTGTGTGCCTGTGTGAGTGTGTGCCTGTGTGAGTGTGTGCCTGTGTGAGTGTGTGCGAGTGTGTGCCTGTGTGAGTGTGTGCCTGTGTGTGTGTGCCTGTGTGAGTGTGTGCCTGTGTGAGTGTGTGTGAGTGTGTGCCTGTGTGAGTGTGTGCCTGTGTGAGTGTGTGCCTGTGTGAGTGTGTGTGAGTGTGTGCCTGTGTGAGTGTGTGCCTGTGTTAGTGTGTTCCTGTGTGAGTGTGTGCCTGTGTGAGTGTGTGCCTGTGTGAGTGTGTGTGAGTGTGTGCCTGTGTGAGTGTGTGCCTGTGTTAGTGTGTGCCTGTGTGAGTGTGTGCTTGTGTGAGTGTGTGCTTGTGTGAGTGTGTGTGAGTGTGTGCCTGTGTGAGTGTGTGCCTGTGTGAGTGTGTGCCTGTGTTAGTGTGTGCCTGTGTTAGTTTGTGCCTGTGTGAGTGTGTGCGTGAGTGTGTGTATAAGTGAGTGTGTCAGTGTGTGAGTGTGTGTGTGTGTGTGTGTGTGTGCCTGTGTGAGTGTGTGCCTGTGTTAGTGTGTGCCTGTGTGAGTGTGTGCCTGTGTGAGTGTGTGCCTGTGTTAGTGTGTGCCTGTCTGAGTGTGTGCCTGTGTTAGTGTGTGCCTGTGTTAGTGTGTGCCTGTGTTAGTCTGTGCCTGTGTGAGTGTGTGCCTGTGTTAGTGTTTGCCTGTGTTAGTGTGTGCCTGTGTGAGTGTGTGCCTGTGTTAGTGTGTGCCTGTGTGAGTGTGTGCCTGTGTTAGTGTTTGCCTGTGTTAGTGTGTGCCTGTGTGAGTGTGTGCCTGTGTTAGTCTGTGCCTGTGTGAGTGTGTGCCTGTGTTAGTGTGTGCCTGTGTGAGTGTGTGCCTGTGTGAGTGTGTGCCTGTGTTAGTGTGTGCCTGTGTGAGTGTGTGCCTGTGTGAGTGTGTGCCTGTGTTAGTGTGTGCCTGTGTGAGTGTGTGCCTGTGTGAGTGTGTGCCTGTGTGAGTGTGTGCCTGTGTTAGTGTGTGCCTGTGTGAGTGTGTGCCTGTGTTAGTCTGTGCCTGTGTGAGTGTGTGCGTGAGTGTGTGCGTGAGTGTGTGTGTATAAGTGAGTGTGTCAGTGTGTGAGTGAGTGTGTGTGTGTGTGTGTGTGTGCCTGTGTGAGTGTGTGCCTGTGTGAGTGTGTGAGTGAGTGTGTGAGTGAGTGTGTGCCTGTGTGCGTGAGTGTGTGAGTGTGTGAGAGAGAGACAGAGAGTTTTCTCACTAGTCTCTGTGAAAGTAACACAGTTCTGCCACATACTTCATGTGCTGTCCTGGTTCCCCTCCCTGTACAGGTAGCATATACACTACACTGCTGTGATGTTTAGTCATAATGTGCTTATAAGCTACAAGCACTGGCCGTATCCATCCTGCAGCGCCCTCCGTCTCTGTCGCTGTATATAATTCGATTGGCTACAAAGCAGTAGTGTTTTGACACAATGCGTTTTTGATGCAGTTTGATCTGAATTCTTAGCTTTCTACACTTGAAACAGTTAAATCTGGGTCACTGTAAACTCCAGCTAAGCAGAACCCTTGTGTGTTATCTTGTCTCACACTGCTCATACTTCGCCTGCGGTTTATAAACCCCGGCTCAACATTCTTATATTTTCGGTGTGACGGACCATGATGGCTTGTGTCACGCTTTCACATCAGTGGGAAAAAAAAACACAGACCCACCATTGTTATCATTCACATCGCTCTAATCGCCGATATCCGACATCCGCTAAGGCCCCGTTCACACTGCAGGTAAAAGTGGCCCAAATCTGATTTTTTGGGGGTCATGTGACCAGGTCAGACTCCTTCAGGAGTAGTGTGAACACTCAAATCTGGCCCAGATCTGATTTTTTTCAAATCAGATTCAGACCACTTCCATATGTGGTCCTGAATCAGACCCAAATCTGATTTTTTCCAATGAGGCCGCAGTGTGAATAGCCAAGGCGGATTTGATGCGACTTTTACGTCAATCTACATCGACATCCGTCACAGTTATGCGCCGGCGAAAACTCTATCTATCTATCTATCTATCTATCTATCTATCTATCTATCTATCTATCTATCTATCTATCTATCTATCTATCTATCTATCTATCTATCTATCTATTTTTTTGTTTGTTTGTTTGTTTGTTTGTTTGTGCTGGCGAAAACTTGACACAAACGTGACTGGTAACTTGTGTATGTTAAGTGTGTTATATAAAGTGGTTACGTAAACCAGCTCATAATGTTTGCATTGAATACATCACACTATAGCATTACATGATATGTTTGCTTGCACCAGATGATACAATACTTCCTCAACTTTTTTTTTTTTTTACCTCGCCAACCTCGTGTGACGTCATTGTTATCGGTCGTTTGTGCATGCGGGTCAGTTCGAAGCAGCAAACCGTTCACACTGCTATCTGATATAGGCCACATTTTAAAAGGTAATGTGAACAGCCAGACAAAAAAAAAATCAGATCTGAGCAAAAGATCCGAATTGAGCATTAAGACTTGCAGTGTGAACGTGGCCTGAATGTTCAGTGTCGGTTATCTCTTCTTCGCTACGGCCGGGCTTTGCTGACTGAAGCTCCTTACAAAACAAAAGCAGTGCATTAGAACATAGCAAAGCTACAGTAGATAAGGCTAATCAAACTGTCATTCTTTTTTTTTTTATCCCATTCAACTGGCATGCTGTGAAATTCACACGGATCTCTCCGGCCCTGAATGGGTTAACGTGTCTAGCCCTAACTGCATCTTTCCTAACTGTTGCTCATGCTACATCTTATCTGCTCTATCTGCTCTATCTGCCCTCTATCACATGCATGAGCTCACAGATGGCCGCGATTGATTAGGGACAACGTATCACCATCCTTCTTATCCCTGCTCAGTTTCTCCACAAGATTCGGACTTGATTAAGTTTAACTACACAGGGTCACAGGGAGCCTGGGGGTGACTCAGGGACGCCCTGAATGGAGTGGCAACCCGTCACAATCTCACACACACTCACACACACACTCTCTACAGACAGTTTAGAGATGCTAGTCATTCTACAGCTCATGTCTTTGACTGGGGAGAAAACTGGAGTACCTGGAGGAAACCCCTGAAGCACACATGGAAAAGAGACAAACACGCTAACTGCTAAGCAACCGTACCCCAGACCTGACATAATATATATGATAAAATACTCCTTGCCGACTCTGTTTTTGGCATCGTTTGTTATTCAGACTGAATAACTATTGAATCACCCGGTTCACCGTACCGTTACAGTCCTATTCGAAACATTTCAGAAATGTGTGACAATGTGTTTAATTAAAAACAGTAACTGTTATGCCCTCTGTGTGTGTGTGTGTGTGTGTGTGTCTGTGTCTGTGTGTGTGAGTGTGAGTGTGAGTGTGTGTGTGTGTGTGTGTGTGTGTGTGTGTGTGTGTGTGTGTGTGTGTGTGTGTGAGTGAGTGTGTCTGTGTGAGTGTGTGTGTGTGTGTCTGTGTCTGTGTGCGAGTGTGTGTGTCTGTGAGTGTGTGTCTGTGAGTGTGTGTGTCTTGGTCTGTGTGAGTGTGTGTGTCTGTGTGTGTTTCTGTGTGAGTGTGTCTGTGAGTGTGTCTGTGTGAGTGTGTCTGTGTGAGAGTGTGTGTGTGTGTGTGTGTGTGAGAGTGTGTGAGAGTGTGTGTGTGTGTGAGAGTGTGTGAGAGTGTGTGAGAGTGTGTGAGAGTGAGTGTGTGTGTGTGTGTGTGTGTGTGTGAGAGAGTGTGTGTGTGTGTGTGTGTGTGTGTTTATACCACGTCAGGAGTTTGCAAGTGAGGAATCTAAATCTGTGTGTGTGCGTCAGCTGACACACTGGTGTGGGAATAGTAATAAATTTCGCTTTCCGTTACAGGCAGCACAGGTGTGCTGTGGGAACCGTCAGTAAGCAGGTGAGAACTCGTTACGGGACAAGCGTAGACCCGCTTCTATCCGAAACTCCCTCGACCACGAATACCCACGGTTAGTTTCGGTCTCTCTCACAGTCGTCGTTGCAGTTTGTACAATTCAGTTTCTGCACAACCTGATCTGAGCTCTCATTATTTGAACATTTTGTTTTTACAGCTCTCTTCTTGGGCCTGGGTTGTATTCCTTTTTTTTTGCGCTAGCTATTTTACATGAGAAATATGACTGCCAGTGAGTTTTTTTTTGTTCACTTCCATCTGTACGTTTCATCCATTTCCTAGCGTTTCCTTCTTAGCGGCGGATCCGATCGAGCAGCCACATGGTAAGTCTAAAGCGTGGCATGGATTATAAATCAGTAGGAAATACAAACCCACTTTCTGCAGGACTGCTGTGATGATAAATCAGCTCCTGTGTGAGAGCAGGTGAATGCTAGGCTGAAAGCGAACTCGGGCAGGCTCCACTCGATGCTGTTTGTTTTCGTCTTTGCCGACTTTTCCTTCGACACATTTTTTAGAATGACTCAGGCTTCCTCGTATTATCCCCGTCTCCCATTACTTTATGCTCCTAACATGAGTAATTCTTAGTCTTCCTGCTACTCACACAGAGCCTTTATCCATCTCCAGCTCAGCCGGATACTTGAGTCACACCGGTACAACTGACACAACGTGGAGTCACAGCTTGGCATTAAACTTGTGTTTTCTCCTCCATTAAAGAGCAGCGTCAACGTGCCGGGGTTAAAACGTGAGCGAGGTCTCTTGCTGTTTAGGGAAACGGAAACAGCCAACAATAGCAGCACACTTTGGTGGACAATAGTAGCATCTCACACACACACACACACACACACACACACACACACACACACACACACACGTGTTTATATTTGTCATGTTTTAATGAGTTTTACTGTACATATGTAATGTATACATATTGTATATATTCAACTACCTATTTAAAACTTTTTTCCAGACCTGAACCTCATTCTAAATATATCCTCAGTGAGCATAAAGAAATGGTTTAATAATCAAGAAAAAATCCTAGCACACTGCTTTTATTATTTTAAAAAAAAAAATCTATATTTTCAAGATTATTTTCCTTGGTCCTGTTATGGAGCTTTACGCTCTCACACACACGACTTCGTTTGTTTATTTGTTTGCTTGCTCGTTTGTTTATCTAGCAATCGATTTTTTCGAGTTATTTTATTATTATTTTTATTTATTTACGCTTATATTTATTTCATTTTTTATTCTTCCCTCATAATCGGGACATATCTGTTCAATTGATTACGTTTAAATTATTGGACAATACGTTTGATATTGTGATCAGTTGTTCCGAAAGTGTTCTGATGTATGAACGTTGTCTTTTTAGCCTTTTTTTAAAAAATAATTTTGATCATGTTTTCCACTTAAAAATAAATAAATAAATAATTCAAGTTTTTTCGATTCAAGTTTATTTGTATAGCGCTTTTTTTTTTTACAATAGACATCGTCTCAAAGCAGCTTTACAGAACATAAACATAGAACAGAAGGTAAACATAAGGAATAATATAAAGAATTGATATAATAAAAAATTCAAGATTATTATTTAATTCATTATTTTATAAAAATCTTGAATTTAATAATAATCTTGAATTTTTTATTATATCAATTCTTTATATAAAATAATTTTGAATTTTTTTATTATTATTATTATTTAATAAAAATAATAATAAAAAAATTCAAAATTATTTAATTCATTATTTAACAATAATGAATTAAATAATAAAACTTTTTTTTTCTTTGTTTTTCCCACCAATTTCAGTTTGTAAGCATGATCATGAAGCACATCTTTTGTAATTATCGATAACCAATTACTCTCATCGGTTGCTGTTTTAGGTTAGCATCGGGTGGCTACAGCTATAAAACTCTACTGAGTTAGTTCTGTAGCGTCGAAAAGATTTCCGAGAGCTAGATAATGACCGTGATGGCAAAAGACGACGACCGTGATTAGCCTACGTGCCACCCGCGAGCCTCAAAGGTTTGCAAGCCGAGTAGATGCTGCTGCTGTTGTTGTAGTAATTAATTACAAAACACTAAAACAACCATGCAATAGCAATTGACACAGTAACATTAATGACTCGTGTTGTGGTTAGCCGCGGTCTTTAGTCACCGGGGTCGATACATGAAACGGCGTCTTCTTCACTTCAACCGCCAGAACCGTTCCCTCAGAAGAAAGCGCAATTCAAAAGAGCTGTGAGAGCTTAGATGTGAAAGCCTGTATACTTTAATACAAACACCTGAGGCTACAGCGGGAAGTGGAAAAACGATCACACTGTCTTTTTCCGAGCTTCGGCGAACCGTTAAAGGCAGGGTCTCCGATTTTTGAGAAATGCTTCAGAAAACAGTCGGGCCGATAATAAACAATAATCAAAACAAACATGTAGCCAATGAGCAGAAAGGGGCGGGGCTTGCCAATATGGGCAGAGAGAGTGTTCAGTGCGCATGTGTGACGTTAGTAGAAAGCGGTTTTAGCATTGACATTGTGGATAAAAACAAAGAAAGCAAGCGAAGAAAGCCTCCGTTTTAGGTTAGGCCGCATATTCACAGATTGGAGTTTCCCGAGTCAATAACTCCTGAGCTAAACGCTGTTACTACACAAATAACACCTCTTTTCTATCGTAGTAATGTAGAGAGGCAGCTACAACCGCGTTTTGTGTAGTAACAGCGTTTAGCTCAGGAGTTATTGACTCGGGAAATTCTTTACTTAAGACACCGAGGCGCTTTTTTCCTTCTCGATAGGTGAGTAACGTTGGTTTTGGATCTCCTAATAAAATATAAAATGAGAGAACCTCAGGGTTTACTCTGTTTACTCAGAGTGAACTATTTCATATATGTAAACCTCTTTCTAGTGATAAGAACTGAACTCTTCTCAGCATGTTGGTATTTGGATTCGAAATCTTTTATTCGTTTTAGCCGATTTATATATAGAAGCAGTGGCATAACACGGTTGGACCGCCAAGATCTGTTGTAATCGAGTGCGGACGTCAGCGGGAGGTTCACCGGCACCGAGGAGCTTGAGTGCTTGCTTAGTTCTAACTCACTCTGATGGCCCCCAGACGCAAGAACGAAAGCGTGCCAGTTTTAAAAAGAACTCGATGACGTGCACACGTACATTACACGTAATTCCCTGATTTGTGTAGGCATGGGGTGTTTAATGTGTTCATTTCTAATACACACTGGGCGACTCGCTGCTCTGAAGGCGGGGCGCTAGGTATAAGCCGCTCGATGTAAACGCACCGAATAAAAATCCTAAACTGTTCTCTTACGGTTTGAGCAGCATTACATCATCACTTAAACAAACGAAATCTCAAACACAGCCTTTCAGTAAATATGAAGCAGCTGTAACAGGATGGCCTCAGGGGAAGCGGCGTTAAATTCATCATCAGTGAGACTCTAGCTAGTCAAACGCAGGTTCTCACTTCATTAGCCCTCGTTCGTGTCATTCTTCCCTTTTACTGTTTAGTTTTACAAAGCAGTGTTTTGTGGCCAGCACACTTCATGTTCGTGTCTTTTAGCTCATCGTACAG
>NC_062520.1:24600558-24615558 GCF_022655615.1 Tachysurus fulvidraco | reverse complement strand
CGAGTGGCATTTTGACTCGAGTAAGGAGAGGGGTTCATTCTGCACTGCCATTAGTTATGTCTAACCGAATTTGGGAAGGTGTGCATGAGGCCTGTGTGTGTGTGTGTGTGTGTGTGTGTGTGTGTGTGTGTGTGTGTGTGTGTGTGTGTGTGTGTGTGTGTGTTTGATTAGTGGGGAGGGGAAATGAAGGACCCATTTTAAAGTGACTGCTTTTAAATCGTGCTCCATTTAAACAATACAATTTTCACTTCCTCCTGGTGACACCAACCCTTCGCCATCATGCTCACAAGTCTATGTGGCGTGTGTCTGTCTATCTGCATGTCTGTCTGTCTTTGTGTGTGTGTGTGTGTCTGTATGTCTGTCTGTCTTTGTGTGTGTGTCTGTCTGTCTATCGGCATGTCTGTCTGTCTTTCTGTGTGCGTGTGTCTGTCTGTCTATCTGCATGTCTGTCTGTCTTTGTGTGTGTGTGTCTGTCTGTCTATCTGCATGTCTGTCTGTCTTTGTGTGTGTGTGTGTGTGTGTCTGTCTGTCTATCTGCATGTCTGTCTGTCTTTGTGTGTGCATGTGTCTGTCTGTCTATCTGCATGTCTGTCTGTCTTTGTGTGTGTGTGTCTGTCTGTCTATCTGCATGTCTGTCTGTCTTTGTGTGTGTGTGTCTGTCTGTCTATCTGCATGTCTGTCTGTCTTTGTGTGTGTGTGTCTGTCTGTCTATCTGCATGTCTGTCTGTCTTTGTGTGTGCATGTGTCTGTCTGTCTGTCTGCATGTCTGTCTGTCTTTTTGTGTGTTTGTCTCTGTCTTTGTGTGTGTGTGTGTGTGTGTGTGTGTATGTTTGTATTTGCTAGATACTGACAGTTTAAATGAAACATATAGATTAAGTAAACAGGAAAGAATAAAAGGCCACATGTTTTTGATACGCTAAACCTAACAAAGGAGCTTCTGTCAGAAATCTGTCAGCCTATTCAAAAAGGAAAGGATAACGTGCGCCGCAGACTGCACGTGTGGATGTACGCGCGTGTGCGGGAAGGAAAACGACAGGATTTTGCCATCCATGGAGAGTCTACAAAGCTTTATGAATGTTGTTGGAACTCTTTCATTCTTTTTGTACAGAAATAATCTTCCTCTTTGCTGCATGACATCATTTATTAACCACACTGCTGTGTCGATAAGTGCACGAAGGAGTTTCAGGCAGAAGGACGATGCCGATGGGAGATAAAAGGCTCCGTTTATTTCAGTTTTATTTCTATTGACATCGTCTCAGTGCGGCTTCACTGAAACGAAGAGCTTACACACAAGAGCAAGACTTCAGGGTACACAGGGTAGGGACTGTCCGTCTAGTCAGTCCCATAATGCACTGTTGAAAAATGTTGGTAATCAGACAGTTGGCAGCACCCATTGACTTTCAGAGTCTATATTTTTTCCTACTGTGAAAGTCAGTGGGTGCTGCCAACTGTCTGATTACCAACATTTTTCAAAATATCATTTTTTTGTGTTAAACAGAAGAAAGAACCTCATACAGTTTTGGAAAAAATTGAGGGTGAGGAAATAACACAATTTTCATTTTTGGGTGAGCTTTATACCTTTAAGAGCTACATTTAGCCTTAAATGTTATATGAATATGGGACCTGGAGCGCAGGTTTTATCAGCTGTCAATTTTCAATGTACATTTAAGACTGAACAATAAACATTTGTTCAGTTTTATCACCAACACTCTTTCATTGCAGAATATTATGAACTGAATGAACTGGTAGTTTACAAAGCTTTCCAAATACATTTGTACTCGGGCTGTGGGTGAAATGTCACCCGAAGCTGCTGTAGCTTTAGGCGCAGGCTTCCGAAAACGCTCAGAGTGTAGTTTGGGTCTGATTTCGTTTCATATCTTATTTTACATTAGTTAGTTAATTTCAAATTTGCGCAAAAAAAACACCGCCAAGCAACTGATTTTCCTCCTCGGTAGGTGACGTCTGATCAGATCACAGGCCACGGAAGCCCCAATGGTCCAAAAACGTTAGTGATTCGCAATCGCAACCACAGTCTGTGTTCGCAACACAGTGCGGGGTGAATTTATGAATGAGAGTTCTGTCACAAAACGATATTGTTACGTATCCTCGCGCTTTTTAAGTAGGTATACGGAAATCCTTGGCCTTTCCTATCACGTAGACTAGTGGTGTAAACATAGATGACGTCACGGGTTTTTATTTAAAAGAAAGAACGTAACCTTCGTTTGTATGTAGGCCTAGGCAATTTATATATCTACACAATACTTACTAAAATATAATTATTATTATTTTATTGCTTTTGTATGAGTTGTTTGAAGAGTAAAAAATCGGTCAGAGTTAACACAAATTTACCACCAGCAAGTCGGTCGGAAAAAATTGAGTCGGTCCTAAATTGACAGGGTCGGTCGGGTTACGGCAAACAAGAATATTTTTAAGGATGGCCTAATCTGCAGCAGTGGAACAGTCAGTTCTCAAAGTGTAGGAAGCAGGAAAATCCCCAGACGTAATGTGAATTTCTGAATAAAGATTCAAATGCGGTTATTTGTGTGAATCACCGTTGTGTAGTGACCGCATGTGGTGCATGTCGTAAAGACGGAGCCCTTCAAATGTTTACTGGAGTTAGATTAAAAAGTCATCCCCAGTTGTAATAAAGTTCAGAGATGGAAGCATTTTAAAGTTTTCATTAAAGTTCTGATCGGAAGAACAGATTTATGGGTTAGGGACAATCTGTGCTCGTGTTCCAGTGAGTAATAACACTGGATTCATGACTCTCTGTTGAGCCATGAGACACCATGAAATCACACAAACCAGCCATCGTGCGGGAACGAGATAAAGCCGTAAGGTCCGTCCCGAATCCTCGCTTTTACGCTTTCGGCATGGACACGGAGGAAGACATCAGGGTCCATAGAGTCTTAAAGCATGATCCTTTGCTGCTATTTGTAATAAGCAAGTCCGGCAGCGCTCATATTGTACAACCCAAATTCACAGTGTATTGTAGGGCAGAGCAGAGTGCATGTTTGGAAGAGAGAGTTTCATTGGCAGCAGAGTGATGATGTAATGAAATAGAGACGTGTGTGTGTGTGTGTGTGTGTGCGCAAATCACAGCAGGGGTAGAATTTGTCCCTTATCCATAACATTCTTATTCAGTGACTCATGGAGAGCAACTGAGTCCCCTCCCTTCTTGTGAAAACACACACACACTCTCTCCCTCACTCACACACACACACACACACACACACACACACACACACACACACACACACACACCCTGTTTATGTTTTATTGTATAGAATTGCAGAATGAATATTTAAAAAATGCACAGATGTTGTACGTCGCCTCATGCATCTGCTGCCACTTTTGAACACTTACTGAATTAACTATATATCCAACTTTACCAGCTGTACTCGGGTGAGATTTGGTAAACGCTCCACTGTCCGTTCTGTCGGCTTCTATGTATCCACGCAGGAACGCCGGAAACCGGAAACACGAGCTTGTGTGGCATTTTACTCCTGGTGAGCTCTTGTCCGGTGAATTCGTCTCACCTGAAGACCAAGAGAACATTGGCTCATCATGATGGGACCTCTTCAGAAAAGCCAAGATGGAGAAAGCACCGATTCTAGCAGGGGTCGCTCCATCCGGTGCATGTCCTGTCATGTCATGTTCATAGTCACGGTGGTCTCTGTAGAAATATTGCATGCTGCGAATCTAGTGACCACCGCTTTAGCCACAGAGAGCCAAGAGTTTTCTGTTTAGAAAGCCAGGAAAGGCAAATGATCTGTTTTGGACTGTTCTGTCAGTAAAAGTTTTCTTACTGTTGTAGCATTGTGTTTTTACATTTGATCACATTTGACACCTGCTACTGACTGAATACTGTCCTTTATCATTAACCGCAAGTAACTTCTTTGTAAAAAAGAGTTCTCGTCGTTCACGTGCAGCCGAGAGCAGACGCGTCGTCGAACCGCTGCTACGGCTCACAGATAAGGGAGCTCAGGGAGCACTGCATCATATTCTAGAGACACTTTCACAAATCAGATGTGACCACACTATGCACCTCGTACCGCACACTGAACAAATGATCTCAGAATGATGTAAGAAACAAATCTGCTTCGGATTCAACATGAACGCAGCCGACGAATTATTTTCAGCTGTGTTGAACCAAGCTCCAGCACACTAATCCATACCCAGGATATGCATCTCAATTCTTTTTTAAATAAGATTCTTTTTTTTACGATTACAGAAGATCAAGTGTCTGGCCAATGACGGTATAAAATATGGTGGATTGGGGGGGGTGTTTGAATTTAATCAGATCCTGTGAGAGATATAAGAGAATATGAGGGAGGGTTCAAGACCGTCACACAATTACAACAGGTCTGATGTTAACAATAACAATCAGCCTGTGTGTCACACAACACGAACGGTGTCATGTGGAAGTACACACCGTTCTGAAAGCGTACTGTCCAACACGTGCGCTTCAAACCCACACGTAAGAACCGAGGTCAGATTCTGAACGGATTTGAAGGTACGGTGCAAAAATATATTTGACACAATATCTTAAAACTATTTCTTTTAAGATTACATCAGACTAAATATAGGGTTATTAAGCCTATTTCTGAACATGTTTTATTGTTTATAAGCTGGTAATTTTAGCTTCTTTCTCATAATTACCGTATTTTCCGGACTATAAGCTACAACCTTTTCCTCCTGCTTTGAACCTTGCAGCTTAAACAATATATGGATTTTTCAAATTAAAAAAAAAAAAATTCTTTGACATGCTCAGGTTTTTGGCGACATGAAGCTTTCATTAGACCAATGAAATTGCCGAACAGTGTTAAAAGGTGGGGTCTCCGATGTTTGATGAATGCTTCGGATAACTGAGTCGGGACCACAAACTAAAAATCAAAACAAACGTGTAGCCAATGAGCAGAAAGGGGCGGGGCTTGTCAATACGCGGCGGAGAGAGTGTTCAGTGCGCATTTGTGACATTAGCAGAAAACGGTTTTAACATTGACATGGAGGATAAAAACAAAGAAAGAAAGCGAAGAAAGGCTTACGATAAGGCAAGAAGCAGGACGTGTTAATATAGGATCAGCTTTCCAGCGCTGGAGAGAACTGAAGGAGCAGGAAGTTGGCCACATATTCACAGATTGGAGTTTCCCGAGTCAATAACTCCTGAGCTAAATGCTGTTACTACACAAAACGCGGTTGTAGCTGCCTCTCTACATTACTACGATAGAAAAGAGGTGTTATTTGTGTAGTAACAGCGTTTAGCTCAGGAGTTATTGACTCGGGAAACTCCGACCTGTGAATATGTGGCCAACTTCCTGCTCCTTCAGTTCTCTCCAGCGCTGGAACGCTGATCCTATATTAACACGTCCTACTTCCTGCCTTATAACAGGAAGATAGTGACCAATGACTTTCTTGGTAGGCTACTGTTTACTGCAATTTTTTTTTTTGTTACAAGCCGTGTTTCGTTAAAGCCTGTGTGAAGTTAATTTGTTAAGTTTATTGTTATAATAAGGGATCGTAGCTGGTTTTGATTAGATTGAAGAGATACTTGTCATGTGAGGATCAGAAAATCAAGATATCATCATTATGAGGTAGAGAAACATCTGCCTGTATGTCTCCAAGCCAGCTTTGTCTCTGTTAATGGCAAAAAAATGGTCTAATGATGTCGCGTTCTTGCAGAGATGCAAATATCTTCGAATGACAGCAAGTGTAACTGTTAGAAAATGTTTTCCCTCATAGATAGTCTTAAGCACTTTGTCTCTTTTTCTCTTTCACATATAGCTACTTGTCGTTATGCCCTGGGGATGGAGGATGGAACGATCCCAGATTCAGATATCTCAGCATCCAGTGCCTGGTCTGACTCTACGGAGGCTAAACATGGCAGGTAAGTGAATGTGTGTGTGTAAAAGTTAGGGTGTGTGGGTGTTGTGCTCTCGATAAATCACGGAAAGCGACGCTATTGCATTACGCGAGATGTTAGTAATGAACTGTGTCCTGATATAGCACATTAGGTAATGGCAATACTGCACTGACTGTCTGGGGTAGACTTACTTGATACACAGCACAAGCCAAAAAATGCACGCACACTCCTTTATTATTTTAAGAGAGATCTTTTGGTCTGGTTTGCCGGGGGTCTGCGCGCACGTGTTGTGTGTGTGTACGTGTGTGTGTCCTTGGCCAGCAGGACGATCATGTGTTTGTGATTAAGCTCATACTGAGTGTAAGAGCCACGGGTATTTACATGGAGCGGGCGAGCCTTACAGGGATCATGTGGTTGTTGGAACGTTCTCAGGGTCTCCACTAGTGAGGTAGTGTGTTACGGTGTGGGATACAGAACAACTCGCACTTGTATTTTAAGTAGGTTTGTAGTGATGCGCCGTCATGTATCCATCCACGGCGCAGGTACTACCTTAACGACCACGGAAGAGCGATTAAGCTCTACCAACGAAGCTGTAGATTAAATACAGTGCTTATATCCTGATAATCATTGTATGTCTCAGTAACTCTCTCATCTCTCAGCCATATTTGCTCACAATTCCTCCAGCATGCAGAAATTAAAGTTTTTTTTTTTCTTTTATCTCTCTGGTACAAAATTGTGTTCGTTTCAATATATGCAACGGTGAGCAAGAAGGGACTTGTGCGGAAAGCCTCAGTTGGTTAGCATTCATATCTCAGCAGCTTCCTAATGAATTCCCACTTCAGCGACACATTCTCAATAGCCCTTTTTAATAGGTTTCTGTCGGTCCTAGCACGCCAAAATCCTCAGCAGACTCTCGCACCAGGTGTGTACATATGGTATGGTAGTGTGAGGTCTTGGCAGCATGTAGGAAATCCATCATCTGTATGAGTGGAGCATTTGGGTAACTAAAGCGTAGCTGGGTTTCCATCAGGATTGTTATTGCAGTTCAGCCTCAGAACATCCGCAGGCAGAGGTCATGCCTCACCAGAATTGTACAGACATAAAGAAAGTCTGAAAAAGTTTGCCCCCCGGTTTCCTTTTGTGCACAAAAAGGTTTCACAAGCATAAACACACACTTAAAAGAAAAATCGTCCACGTACCGTAAGAACAGGAAGTGTTTCACAACCCAAAAAACTGGAGAAATTGGAAACGTGGCTAATTACATATTGGGTAACATTTAGTGAACTAGAGGAAATGATCAGTGACTACAATAATTTACACTAAATATTTGGGTGATTGTTTCTTTCTTGCAGTAAACTGCTTCCAGATAGAGACCCACTGACACCATCAACACCAGAGTGTTGCATTTTCCCATCTGATGCTTTGATATCTTTCAGTTGTCTATTCGACATCTTTGAGTTGTCTATTCGACATCTTTGAGTTGTCGACGGTCTGTACGGCGAAAACCTTCCACTTTTATCCCCGATGAAGTCTTTTGTTTGTGTCGGCAGTGTGCTTTGGGTCACCGATGATGAATTACTTTCTTAATGTCTCTGTAAATCGTCAGACCGAATGCTTTTTGTAGACTTCTGCAGTCATTCTGCTGCTACAATCCTTAATAAAGACTAGCGAATCTGTTCCAGAAGCAGCCACGCGAGTCAAACCCATGGCGCTGCCATCACCGTGTTTCACAGACGAGCTCGTATGATTTGTACCATGAGCAGAGCTTTACTTCCATACTTTCCATTCATGTGCTAGGGGTACATCTTGACTTTTGTGGCTAGTCTCTGTATTTCCTCCCAAATTCAGCTTGTGCTGCTTTTTTCATGCTCGCAGGATCTGGCAACCCCGATCATAGAGCAAAGTCTACATCTGGAACACGTGCCGTTTTTTTTTTTTTTCACATCCAACAAAGCAATTCAAGAAATAAAGCAGAAGTCGTTGCCACAATTCCGACACTGAAAATGAAAATGAAAAGCAAAAATGCTGAGCAGGTTTCACCAACGAATCTCTTTTGTTTTGTTCTCCTTTCTATCTATTAAAACAAAAGCAGCTGGGGAGCAGTGGGATATCGTCTGTATCAAAGACCTCCAAAGCTTTCACTTGTTCAGACTCCAGAGACTTGACTAAGATTTATATCTCCTTGCTACGTTTGCAATTCTTCTGTAGTGTCGAGCTTTTTACAGCTCTGTGTGTGACCGCTTTCACAGTTTTTAAACCACAGTTTGCGCTTCATGTGTGACACGTTTATTAGCAAGTCTCAGGCACAGTTTGTGTTGCACTACAGATTTATTAAAATCTGTAGTGCACTTTACACTAAAAGTGCACTTTACACTATACATGTGTGTACATCTGAGTCTGCACATGGCCAGCCAGAGACCGGCAAGCTCCTGATGTGTCAGTTAAGTGTGTAACATACAGCAGGTTATGTGTGTGCCTGTAGATTTCAGACCCCCCGCCTCTAATATGCAGCTACTTCCATACGGGTTCGTACTGTAGATGTCCTGCAAAGGAAACATGGCGTCATTTGTATCTGTATGTGCTAGTAACTCTTTCTCTTTCTGTCCATCAGGCTGAGTACAGGAGAGGGGGATGGGGCATGGTGTCCTTTAGGACCGGTGTTCCCCAATCCATCAGAGTATCTGCAGGTGGACCTGCACAAGCTGCACTTTCTGTCTCTGGTGGGCACGCAGGGTCGCCATGCCGACGGGCACGGACGGGAGTTTGCACGTAGTTACCGGCTCCGTTACTCGAGGGACGGCCGACAGTGGATCACCTGGAAGGACCGATGGGGCCAAGAGGTTAGCCACAAATTGTGCCATGGTCACGGGCGGAGGAGGCTGTATGGGCGGGAGGGAGGGCGGCGGGCGGGCGGGAGGGCGGAGGGAAGGGAGGGATGCGAGGGAAGGGCGGGAGGGCGGGAGGGAGGGCGGGAGGAGGGGCGTGAGGCGGCGGGAGAGAGGGGGAGGGAGGGAGAGGGGGGAGGGAGGGAGGGAGGGAGGGGGAGGAGGGAAGGAGGGAGGAGAGGGAAGGGAGGGAGGGAGGGAGGGAGGGAGGGAGGGAGGGAGGGAGGAGGGCGGGAGGAGGGAGGGAGGGAGGGAGGAGGGAGGGAGGGAGGGAGGAGGGAAGGGAGGGAGGAGGAGGGAGAGGGAGGGAGGGAGGGAGGGAGGAGGGAGAGGGAGGGAGGAGGAGGGAAGGGAGGGGGGAGGGAGAGGGCAGTGGAGGAGGAGGGAGGGAGGGAGGGAGGGAGGGAGGGAGGGAGGGAGGGGGAGGGAGGGAGGGAGGAGGGAAGGGGAGGGAGGAGAGGAGGGAGGGAGGGAGGGAGGGAGGGAGGGAGGGCGGGAGGGAGGGCGAGAGTGAGGGTGGGCGGGAGCGCGGGAGGGACGGAGAGAGGGAGGGAGGGAGGGAGGGAGGAGGAGGAGGGAAGGATGGAGGAGAGGGCAGGGAGGGAGGGAGGGGAGGAGGGAGGGAGGGATGAGGTGAGGGAGGTGAGGGAGGGAGGCGGGAGGGAGGATGGGAGGGAGGAGGGAGGTAAGGGAGGGGAGGGCGGGGGGGAGGGAGGGGAGGGAGGAGGGACGGGAGGGAGGGAGGAGGGAGGGGGAGGGAGGGGGAGGGAGCGGGAGGGAGGGAGGGAGGGAGGGAGGGAGGGGGGAGGAGGGAAGGGAGGGAGGAGGGGAGGGAGGGGAGGGAGGGGGGAGAGGGAGGAGGGAGGAGGGAGGGAGGAGGGAGGGAGGGAGGGGCGGGAGAGGGCAGGGAGGGAGGAGGGAGGGAGGGAGGGGGAGGAGGGAGGGCGGGGGCAGGAGGGAGGAGCGGGAGGGCGGGCGGGAGGGAGGAGAGGGAGTGGAGGAGGAGGGGCGGGAGGAGGAGGGAGTGGAGGGAGGGAGGGAGGGAGGGTGGGCGGGAGGGAGGAGGGAGGGAGGGCGGGAGGGGAGGGAGGGAGAGGGCGGGGAGGGAGAGGAACGCGGAGGGAGGAGGGGAGGGAGGGAGGCTTTCTTTCTTTCTTTCTTTCTTTCTTTCTTCTGTCATTGCTTTCTTCTCTGTCATTTCTTTCTTTCTTTCTTTCTTTCTTTCTTTCTTTCTTTCTTTCTTTCTTTCTTTCTTTCTTTCTTACCATGCTCTGAAATCTGTGTACAACACTTTGATAAATAAAAGCACCTATAAGTGTCTGTTTTAGAACAGACAGTCTGTTTCTAAGTGTCCATTCGAACCTGCCTTTGTGTTCTGTGTGTATGTCTCAGGTGATCTTGGGCAATGAGAACACATATGATGTGGTTCTAAAGGACCTGGGTCCTCCCATCATAGCGCGAATGGTCCGGTTCTACCCCTTGGCTGACCGCATGATGAGTGTGTGTCTGAGGGTTGAGCTCTACGGCTGCTTGTGGAGCGGTAAGTTGATACAAGGATTTAAACCGTTCATTACGCACAAGCTAACAATCGTACGCACTTCACTGTTTTCTCCTACGTTAGAAGATTCGAGAAGCCTCACAGAAAAAGGAACGGATACCGTACAGAGTCGTTCCGAGACGTGAGATCAAATCCACTGCGGTGCTTAGTTGGAGGAGAGGAGGGGTGACATACACATACACGGGGGGGTGTCAATCACAGTGATACTAGTGTGTGTGTGAGCTCATGGAATTGGAATAGGGTGGATGGTGCTCGATTCCAAGTGTGTAACAGGTCAAAAAGCTGACTTCGTTCGGAGGACTTCACCCTCCTCACTTAGGACTCGTGGTACGATCCGGAAGAACTGGCCACTTCTTCTTAATTTAGAGGGAAATAGACTCAATTACGGGAAACTCGAGGTGCAGAATAAATCGAAGAACGTTCCGTAGTGTTTCTAATGATGCCATTTCCATTTGTCATCGGTAAAGTAGGTTCCTGTCTTTTGTATACTATCTGCTTAACTCACTTTGTTCTAGAGTAGTGTGATTTGAATCGTGTTATATTCTATAGCATTGTTGATTTTTATAGTGTTGGTTTTTGTTGTTCTCTCAGCTGATTAATCAGGAGTAGTTTCAGTCTCCCTTAAGGTGTGAATTGGGGGCAGGGCTTACCTATTTAAATTGAAGGTTCTCCGCTACAGACGCTAGCGTCTGTAGCGGTTTGTTAGTAGCTCTCTCTCTCTCTCTAACATTAGTGTCTAGTACTGTTTTGATATATTCTACCATACCTCAATTCTCACTCTTGTTTGACTACAAATATGTGCCTTAAACCCATCACTGTACTCAAGGCCTACTCTCGCAGACGCTCTCATCCACAAAGCAGAGGTCACAATCCCAATAACCTCATCTACCCTCCTCTGTTGTGTAAGTCTCAAACAGTAGTGGTAGGTGGGCTCTGGAATTGTCAGTCTGCGGTAAAGAAAGCTGATTTTATCTCTGCTTTAACTTCCCATTACTCCTTTGATTTTCTTGCTCTAACAGAAACCTGGATATCCCCACAGAACACTGCTACACCAGCTGCTTTATCCTCTGCCTATGCTTTCTCTCACTCACCACGAGAAACAGGCAGGGGTGGTGGTACAGGTTTATTGTTGTCAAAGAAATGGTGCTTTTACACCTCTACTCTTCTCTAATTTAACCATCTCTTCTTTTGAATTTCATGCCATTTCAGTTACCTCTCCTATCAACCTTGTTATCATTGTTGTCTACCGCCCTCCTGGTCCCCTAGGAAACTTCCTGGAAGAAATGGACTCACTGCTTAATGCTTTCCCTTTCGATAGCTCCCCCCTGACAGTGCTTGGTGACTTCAACCTCCCCTCTGACAAGCTACATTCTTCTTCCCTCCTGTCTCTTCTCGACTCTTTCTCCCTCACACTCAACAGCTACATCCCCACACACAAAGGAGGCAATGTCCTGGACCTGGTTTTCACCCGTCCTTCTCCAGCTACAGATGTGACTGCTACCCCACTCCACGTCTCTGATCATCACCTGGTATCCTTCACCATCACTCTACCTATCTTACCTAAAACTACCTCTCACCCCCTTGCTCTTACTCGCCGCAACCTTCACTCTGTCTCACCTTCATCTGTAGCTTCTGGCACTCTTTCTTCCCTTCCTGATGCTAAGTCTTTTTCCTCACTACCCTTAGACTCAGCCACAGATACTTTCCTCTCATCTCTTTCCTCAACAATGGACTCCCTCTGCCCTATGTTCACTAAACCCAAGAAAACTTCTTCTTCTGCTCCTTGGCTTTCAGATGTGCTGCGCAACAATCGAAGAGAGCTAAGATCATCAGAGAGAAAGTGGAAGAAATCACAACTTGATGCAGATCTTGATTTTTACAGAACACTTCTTGTCAAGTTCTTCTCAGATGTGACTTCTGCCAAGACTTCCTTCTACAAGGAAAGCTTGAAGCTTCCTCACATGACCCTCGGAAATTCCACAACATCATCTCTTCTCTGCTCAACCCCCCGGCTCCACCTTCTTCATCCTCCCTGACTGCAGAAGACTTTGCTTCTTTCTACCAGGAGAAGATTGAGGAAATCTGCCGGACTTTCACTTCAGCCCCGACTGCACTTACATCTCAGAGTATGGATTCCCCTACACCTTCGTTGTCACATTTTTCAACTGTGGCAGCAGAAGAGATTTTACAACTCATCCAGTCCTGCAATCCTACCACCTGCCCATTGGATCCACTCCCTACCACTATGCTCCAGACCATCTCACAAGACCTCTTGCCCTTCATTTCCACTATCGTCAATAGATCCATAGCATCTGGTCAGGTACCAACTACTTTCAAGAGAGCAAGGTTTATTCCCATCCTAAAGAAACCTGCTCTGGATCCATCAGACATCAGTAACTACAGACCGGTATCACTTCTCTCATTTCTTTCAAAAATTCTTGAACGCATTGTCTATAATCAACTGTCTGTCTATCTCTCACAGAACAACCTCCAAGATCCCAAACAGTCTGGCTTTAAAGCAGCTCACTCTACAGAGACAGCCCTTTTGGATGTCTCTGAGAAGCTACATACTGCTAGATCAGCCAAACTATCATCCGTCCTTATCCTCCTTGACCTTTCAGCAGCGTTTGATACGGTCAACCACAAGACTCTCTTATCCTCCCTCAAGAGTCTTGGGATTTGCGGATCAGCTTGGGAATGGTTTGCCTCCTACCTGGAAGGACGCTCATATCAAGTAACATGGAGGGGAGTGACATCTGCTCCACGCAGACTCTCTACTGGCGTCCCACAGGGCTCAGTACTTGGTCCTCTTCTTTTCTCCTTGTATACTCACTCTCTTGGTGAAGTTATTTCATCACATGGGTTCTCTTACCACTGCTATGCTGATGATACACAACTTATCTTCTCTTTCCCACCCTCAGATGCCACAGCTTCTGACCGGATCTCAGCATGTCTGGCAGAAATTTCATCATGGATGACTGCTCATCAGTTAAAGCTCAATCCTAGCAAAACTGAACTGCTGTTCATCCCAGGTGATTCATCCCCAGGTCACGATCTTGCTATATACTTGCACAACGATCTGATCTCCCCTTCAGCCACAGCTCGCAACCTTGGGGTAACCATGGACAATCAACTGTCCTTTTCCTCTCATGTTGCAAATGTGACTCGCTCATGTCGGTTTCTTCTCTACAACATTAGAAGGATTCGGCCATTTTTGTCCACACAGACTGCTCAGGTACTTCAGGTACAGGCTCAGGTTCAGTCTCTTGTCATTTCTAGACTGGATTACTGCAATGCACTGCTGGCAGGTCTACCTATGAACGCAATCCGTCCTCTGCAAATGATCCAAAATGCAGCTGCCCGGCTTGTTTTCAACCTGCCAAAGTTCTCGCATACCACCCCGCTACTGCGATCCCTCCACTGGCTTCCGGTAGCTGCACGCATCCGGTTCAAAACACTGATGCTGGCCTACAAAGCCAAAAATGGACCAGCCCCCTCTTACCTCAAAGCCCTCATCATTCCTCGCACTGCACCCCGTAACCTCCGATCTACCAGCACTGCTCGACTGGTCCCACCATCTCTCAGGGTAAGAGGCAAGTATACTACAAGACTCTTCTCTGTACTGGCACCAAGGTGGTGGAATGAACTTCCCATAGAGGTCCGGACACTGAGTCACTGGCTATTTTCAAGCGGCGGTTGAAGACCTACTTATTCAGGAAACACTTCAACTAGCACTTCTTTCCTTATCTTTTGCATTTAAAAAAAAAAAAAAAAAAAAAAAACCTTTGACACTTTTTCATTGTAACTTTGAACAAATGTTTTAAACTCATGGTATCTTAAGTATGTAACCTAGTGAACCAGCATTAATGTATTCAGTGTTAGAGATTTAAGCACTTATGTACGTCGCTCTGGATAAGGGCGTCTGCCAAATGCTGTAAATGTAAATGTAAATGTAAATGGAAGAAATTTCACAAATCAAACTCTCAGTCTTTACGTCAGCTCAAACGAATAAAAGGAAGACGGGAGCGATAAGGGTAATTAAATGTAGTACCCAGAACTTGGGTCTGGCCCTGTTGGGTAAAAACAAAAACACCACCACGACATTGAAGAAGCTATTCTATTACCGAAATCATCATTCAGGTATTCAGAGTCCACGTTAAGTCAGGGAGGAGATGATATGGAAAGGAAAACCACATCTGGGAGTATTTTGGTGCTGAGAGAGAGCAGCACTGCTGTGGTGGTCAATTGAGAGGTGGATCTGTGGATGAGGACCAGAGCGAGTCAGATGTACAGTCGTGCTCAAATGTCTGCATACCCTGTAAGGAATTGTTAAACATTCCATTACATTTGGAAAATTGGACTGATAATGCAAGAGAATTTTTTTCTCATTTGAGGATAGTGGTCACGTGACGTCATAAATGATCACATGGTTGTTTGACTCCTTTTTAAGTTTCCATGTCTTTGAATGTTTGGCCACGTTATAAACACACAGGTTGACACACAGGGGTTTAAATGGCTATTAAAGTGACGTTTCCCAACCTGTGACTGACCGGTTGTTATTGTAATTAGTCTCTGTATATAGCTAGTTTGTAAGTTTCTCAGCTCATGAGGGGGTGATGCGCTGACCTGGCTGGATACTGCACCATGGGGAAGACAGAAGAACTGACGACGGACCTGCGTGATGATGTAGTTGA